>NC_036649.1:7363983-7663983 GCF_002806865.2 Cucurbita pepo subsp. pepo | reverse complement strand
TTGTGCATTTTGATTTTATGGATCCACCTGCTCCTGAGACTTTGATGCGAGCTTTAGAAGTTCTGAATTATTTGGGTGCATTGGATGATGAGGGTAACCTAACGAAGCTTGGGGAAATAATGAGTGAATTTCCATTAGATCCTCAGATGTCAAAGATGCTCGTTGTTAGTCCAGAATTCAAATGTTCAAATGAAATATTATCAATTTCTGCCATGCTTTCAGGTACTTCAGCCCTCTCTTTTGCAATTTTTTAAGTTCCCCATTTCTTTTGAGTTCTATATAGTGTGTGTACGTCAGATGCCCATGGTTGTTAAACACTGGGCAGGATGCATCAAATTTGATGCATTTTTATTGGCGTGGCATGTTTGCAGTATATCTGTCATGTCTTCTAACTAGTAGTTGTTAGAGCACAATTCTGTCAAACTAGGTTGTCATCAGCAACTATCTTCTCTGGTTCCATGCCCTCAGATGGCATGCACCATAAGATTTCTCAGTCAGTGCTGATGTAGTTAGTTGCAGTTTCTCAGTATTATCTCATGAAGCAAATGGTCTCGTCTTGCATCTATGCATCTGCTGACCTTCCCTGGGCCTCCTGTGTGTGATTACCAATTTCTTTCTTAGTACCCAATTGCTTTGTCCGGCCTAGGGAGGCTCAAAAGGCTGCTGACGAAGCAAAAGCTAGGTTTGGCCACATTGATGGAGATCATCTAACGCTCTTGAACGTGTACCACGCTTACAAGCAAAACAGTAAGTATTTATGGTCTTCACTTTGACCTTTTCAATTAATTACATTCAATTTTGATGGGTTCCTAAAGCAACTATTATGTCACAGATGAGGATCAATCATGGTGCTACGAAAACTTCATCAATCACAGGGCAATGAAGTCTGCAGATAATGTCAGAGAGCAACTAGTCCGCATCATGGCTAGGTTTAACCTCAAATTATGCAGCACAGATTTCAACAGCCGTGAATACTACGTAAACATAAGAAAGGCAATGCTTTCTGGGTATTTCATGCAAGTAGCTCATCTGGAGCGAACTGGACACTACTTGACAGTGAAGGACAACCAGGTATGGATTCTTTTCTTGATGTACCAGATCATGGTAAACCCTGCACTTTCAATGCCTGTATTTAGGATTAACAAATCTGTTCTACAGGTGGTACACTTGCATCC
The DNA here is from genome assembly GCF_002806865.2 of Cucurbita pepo subsp. pepo. Taxonomy (NCBI): domain Eukaryota; kingdom Viridiplantae; phylum Streptophyta; class Magnoliopsida; order Cucurbitales; family Cucurbitaceae; genus Cucurbita; species Cucurbita pepo. The sequence continues at coordinate 7,662,808 of NC_036649.1, read as the reverse complement.
ATCAAATTGCTTGGACCATAAACCAGAGTGGGTCATTTATAATGAGTACGTCCTAACGAGTAGGAATTTCATCCGTACCGTGACAGATATCCGGGGTGAATGGTTAGTCTCTCTTGCTGTAATGTTAAATGCTTGTACCCAGAAGCAAGTTTATGTGTATATACTTTTGGTCTGGTCTTATGCATTAGATCTTAAGCATTACTTGCAAGTTAATCCTTGCTACACATGATGCAAGGATGTTCTTTTTTCAAACTAAAAATCTTGCACTAATAACTGAGTGGATAGCAACAACGTTGATCTATTCTTCCTGTTGTCACAACAGGCTGGTGGACGTAGCAGCACACTATTACGATCTGGCGAACTTCCCTCTATGCGAGGCCAAGCGTGTTCTCGAGAAGCTTTACAAGAAACGAGAAAAGGATCGTGAGGAAAGCAGGAATAGAAAATGAGTTTTTTTGTTTAAACCCATTCTATCGTCTGAGATTCCGACTTAGCATTTCGTCCATGGCAGATAACTATCAGCTGAGGAGCGGAAGAAATTGGTTGTACTTCTATACTGTTAAATTAGGAAGGCAGTGTTTTTAGGGTTCATATAGTCCCAAAACAACATACTTAGGTTTTGATTTTCAAACTCAGTGGTTTCTGATTGCTTTTGTGTTATTTTAATGTATGAAATCTAAAAAGTTCCAAGTCTACTCACGCTTCAACGCTTCAGCACAAACTTTTCATGAATGTGCAGATGTTATGATCAAAGCATTGTACAGCACATACCTGTATACAAACTAATCTGCAAAGATTTCATACAGAGCAGAAACTAAACGTTTTTGAGATGGTGCACGTACAATTAGCTAGTAGTTATTATGGTATTGATGATCACGTAAATTACTACCTTTCACTTAACTATTTAGTAGGAAGATTTTTGGATATCATAATGAAAGTTGCATGCCATGAATTTGTTCGATTACATTTCTTGTGTTTAGATTTGCATGCTAAAGTCATGAGGCTAGAATCATGATTTAGTGTTTAATTTTGCATGTTAGAGTCATGATTTAGTGTTTAAATTTGCATGTTTATGATGGCGTTCCTTGTTTCAAAATTTTTTCAGAGATGGATTAGGACATTATTTGAAACTTAGAAATTTGATATGATTTTTTAATTAAAAAAATAATAAAAAAAATAAANTTTTTTTTTTTTTTTTTTTTTTTTTTTTTATTTAAAGACTAGTATAAATCTTGGATCGGCGGACGTAAAACAAGTTCGTCGTCATCGGCTAGATTCCTTTTCATTTCTTCTTCATCAATGGCGTCTTTAACTATCTCCGGCCTCCTCAAAACCCCTCTTTATTATTCCCAAGCTCTTGCAAATCACCGCCAGTACCCACCTTTTTCTTTTGGGCAACATCAAATACCCGTTTGCCTGAATAGGGCGTTGCCCAGTCAAGCCATTAGAGCTTCCGCTTCGAGTTCTGGTCCATCCACGAGCTCCTCGCCAGGGCTGTACTCCGCCCAGAAATTTGAACTGACCACTGCAAACGTAGACTTGGTTCTTGAGGACGTTAGGCCCTATCTAATCGCAGATGGAGGAAATGTCGACGTCGTGTCCGTTGAAGATGGAATCGTTTCTCTCAAACTCGTTGGTGGGTGAATTTCTGATCTCATTTCATTGAATGGGTTTGTTTTAATCTTGTTCGTTAATTTAGCTTTGTGTATTGAAATTTTTGTAATTGAATGATTGGTTGCTATTGCTTATGTGCGGCGAAATGTTGATGAACAATCGAATAGGTTAGGGAGTTTTATAGGATCCTTAGAAGTTGAAAACATCAAAGAACTCTTAGTTCCATGGCCTTGGTACCTAGAAGCTCAAATACCACTGAAAAGGTTCATGAAGATGCTATATCCTTTTGCCCTCCAGGTTCTCAATTCTTATATGTTTAGGTTTTGATCATATTTTTTGCTCTCTGCCCCATTGCCTAGAGTTTTCAGGAGAATTTTGTTGGGAGATCTGGTATGTTTGGAATATGGATGTTTCCTACGACATTTGTGGGATTTTCCTGAAGATTGATGTAGCTCTTTCGCTTCTAACAACCCAAGCCCACCGCTAACAGAAACTGTCCACTTTGGTCCGTTGCGTATTGCCATCAGCTTGAAACGTGTCTGGTAGGGATAAGTTTCCACACCCTTATAAGGAGTGCTTCGTTCTTCTCTCCGACCGATGTGGGATCTCACAATCCACCCCCTTGGGAGCCCAACATCCTCGCTTGGCACACTACTCGGTGTTTGGCTCTGATACCATTTGTAACAGCCCAAGCCCACCGCTAATAGATATTGTCCCCTTTGGCCCATTATGTATCACTGTCAGCCTCACAGTTATAAAACGTGTTAGCTAGGGAGAAGTTTTCATACCCTTATATATAAGGAATGTTTCGTTCCCATCTCCAACCGATGTAGGATCTCACACAGCTAGTTTTAAAACTTTTCCTTATTGACTAGTTGAAGAGCATTTATTTGTTATCTCGGTCCAGGCCGGGTTTGGACCTCTAGTACCTGCCTCGACACGTGCCTGGTGAGTTTATCTGTTTCATCTTCTGTAGGGGAAAACGACTCCTTGAAGTAGGTGGGCAAAAGGTAGTGAGCATGTAATCCTCACTATCTTGTTAGACATCTTGCAGCAGATACCTGCGTTTATCTTTGAGTTTTGAGCTTAGATTCCATTTGGTCCATAAGTTTCAAGATTTTACTCTTGTTTTTTAACCGAAGACTTAGCAAGAATCAATTCGATCCTCAGGAGCATGCGGTAGCTGCCCGAGCTCAACAACCACCATGAAGATGGGAATCGAACGAGTACTGAAGGAAAAGTTTGGAGATTCAGTGAAGGAAATATGCCAAGTATATGATGAAGAGCCAAAGGAAATAACAACCGAGGTGAGTTTTCTCTGGACGAACGAACGAATACAAAAGAACTCGAACAAGTTTCGATGTTTTGAGACACTTGCTGATGTTAAATTCAAACGAAAACAGTATTAACGTTGGATGTTGCACCAATGCAGGCAGTAAATAGTCATCTTGACATATTGAGGCCAGCCATAAGGAACTATGGCGGGAGCGTGGAAGTAATATCGATCGATGGTGGCAATTGCGTCGTTAAGTATGAGGGTCCTGAATCTATTGGTACAGGAATTAAAGCAGCCATTAAGGAGAAGTTCCCAGATATTACAAACGTTGTGTTTTCAAGCTAGCCTTTTCTCAAGTTCATTTAGCTGCTGCACTTAATGAACAGGTGCTGCTCCTCTTTCCAGAATACCCATGTAAAGTTCTATTGTTCAATAAATGATACATATATTATTGATGACTCTTAGTGTACACGGCTAGCAAATATGGTCTACTTTAGTCCATTACGTATTAGCTTACGGCTAGCAAATATGGTTTACTTTAGCCCATTACGTATTAGCTTAGGTCTGTTAGAGAGAAGTTTTCACACTTCTAAGAATATTTCATTATCCTCTTCGACAGATGTGAGATCTCTAATGGCTCAAGCTCACCGCTAGTAGATATTGTCCAATTTGACCCGTTACATATCACCGTCAGCCCACGGTTTTAAAATGTAGGAAGAGGTTTTCATACCCTTATAAGGAATGTTTCATTCCCTTCTCTAAGCGATGTAGAATCTCACAGAAAGTAGTTCGATGGACCCACAACAGGCAGCATACCCATGCTAGAATAGCAAATTATTATAGAAACTAGACCCATTTGATATTACGTTACTTGTCAACGATAGAAAAGAAAATTACATCATGATTCTTTTAGGTTGAAGAACAAAAACTAATACACAAAATGAAAGTGTATAAAAAAGAGTTAATCTTCCTCGTTTCTGGCTAGATTTACATGTAACACACCATCATATAAGAACTATCCTGCTAACTCTGCCAACAAAAGAAAGACCAAACTAGCTAGTAGATGTAAGAAAACCAGAGCTTTGCCTTCGTGATGAAGATAAATGAACTAAACAGACAGTTATTAACCCGATTGCACAGACGACCATGAAAATTGAGTCTCTTAACCAGTATGAACGTTCATCACAACATCCTTAATCAATCAGAAACTGATGCTCCAAAAGGGCATCATGGAAAGCTGCCTGCTCCAGCATTAGCCTTTTAGATGCATACCACTGTAATTAACATTGTTAGATGATGGAACCATATGACAGCCATCATAGATTAACATTTATGAAATACCATTAATGTCTCAATTCAACCATATGTGCGAGATTTCTTACAGACCTAGAGGATCACAGATCGGATCCCTTCTGTTTTCTTGGCCTTTTATTAGATTGAGCAGGTGATGATGGAGCTTCAGATAATCTTCCAGTGGCCTAACAATGATCGGTAAGAAAAATGAGACGCAAAACAAGATACAGAGTGGTAACACCTAAAGAGTTCCAAGATAAATAGTTGACAAACATACCTTTCGTTTTTGATCCCGTTTAACAAACCTTTCCCCTAGCAGAAGACAAATATACATGTAAATGAACTTCCAGAACAGAAAAGGAGATGGTGCATGTAAATGAAAGAGATGGTGCAGTAAGGCCAAATATATAAGTTCTATTAGAGAATCCATTTACCTCCAAAACTCATAGAATCAGCAATAAAAGCGCGATCCTACACCCAGAGCATGAAATGAATGCTGTTAGCAGAGGAAGAGTCACACAGATATGGGAAATTACGGTGCTCGTGAGTACATTTACCGACCTTGGGTGTGCCAGGTGCCTCGCTGTATGGACTCTCACGGAAAGAAGAACCTTCTGCCTCCTTATTTTGCAACTGTTTGAAAGAAACAGGAATGACAACAAATTTAGAACTAAACTACGTTGAAGGGATATGGCATTTGACACAAGCATATTCCATCAACAAGGTTTTCCTTCATTGAGAATTCTCTCTGAATGAGAGGAAAAAAATGATTGAATCCACTGTTAATGAGTGGTATGTTAATGCAAGTTTAGAGCGCATAAATCTGGTGGGACATTCATATGGAAAAAGAAAACTGTACCTGCTTTTGAAGATTCAGCAGTGTCAATATTTCTTTTCTTAATTCAAGATGCTCTGCACACACGGCTTTTGTTGGAACCCTGGGTTTTAGATTAACCTATTTACAAATTAAAAAAGAAAAAGGAAAAAGGAAAGACCCTCTTGTGAGTGAACTATACAACTATTGTAACTCTAGAACATGAAGAACACTCGGGGAAGGCAAGGACTACTGAAGAAAGTCCAACAGATTTTTCTGTTTTTTTCTTTCTTCTAATGAGCTGCTATGAAATCGATACCAGTATTAAATCCTCCACAACTCACCGCCTTATAAGAAAACAAGTATTTGGATTTAACGAAAAAACGAGAACGTTAACCAACCGAAAGATCTTGTAGGGTCTGTTCGACCCGTTTGATAGTCCTAAGGCCGGCAGATGAGCTTGCAGCATGTACCATTTGCTCAAGTGCATATGTTCTCAAGTATACAGGAAGCTGAAACGTAGAAATCAGTCATCAGAACACATTCTCAAATTTCATATTTTGGTATATAGATCAATTAAGCTTTGGGAGCAAAATCGATCACAAAAGCCTTATTGAAACGAAGCTATAAAAGGCGTCTAAATATGATCCATTTGGACCGTATACCATGCGAAGAGAAGCTAGAGTAGAAGCATTATCTGCTACTACAGTTGAAGGTACAGCTGCTGGAGGTGGAGGCTGCACATTGGATACAGATGGTACCGACTCTCCAGGAACAACGGCCCTTTCAGTAACTTCTGGGACAGCATTTGAAGTGACAGCCAACTTAGATTCTTCAGCCACCTAAAATGAATATAACCAAGATCGTAAACCAGCTCTAGATATCATACTTAAATGAGCTAGTTAGCCGTACAATACAGTATTCGTATTACTAACGTTTTTTTGGCACGATAACTTAAAGCCTAGAGGCTAATAATGAAATTTCTTTCAACCATGAAATCCTGCAATGCTAATGCCAAGCCTAAAAAAAATTCAAATAGAACATGAACTCACTCTTTCAGCTTTGCGTGATTCGATTATCTTTTTTGCTTCAGCAAGAACCTGCCACAATAAATAGTGTATATATATATAAGGGCTTAGACTTCACTGTATGCATATACACTAAAACATAAGAGAGTCGAGACCTCTGCATCTTTTCGTTCTTTCTGTTTTGTTTGAGAGAGAACCATGGACAATGCCCGTTTGCGCTCGATCTCTTGTGAGACATTGAAAGGATCCTAAATATAAAGAATAAATAAGAAAATCGAACAGAACGTCAATTTGCTAAGCAGCTTCAACTATGTAGCTTCATTGATATTTTTGAGGAAATTAATAAACAAGAACTCCTATTTTAAAAAGGTAACAATGGAAATAGACCTAATTCGAAGACTACCGACCTTGGCAGGAGTATTCCCCGAACCCTCCCGAGATGTTGGTCCTCTAGCACCCAAAATTGCTTTTGATGCTATAAACATACAATATTATAGTATAAGTTTTCAATAATCACAAGTTCATTTGTAAATGATCCAAAACAAGTGTATTACAAAACCAACAACATAAATTGGCAGCCTAAGAGAAAACATGAAGTGATTGCAATAATAGACCAAAAATGGTTATATCTACCATGATAATATCGCTCCTTCAGTTCCTCCACTGTTCTTGTTGATGGAAACCTGTCAGCTATCACAACAAAGCGAAGATCGAACCTTTCGCACAAGTCGAATAATTGATCTGTCTCCTCCTTTGTCCATGACTGAAAATATTTTAAAAGGTACATATCTCAACCACAAAACAAAAGACAGCATTAAGAACTTTGGAAGACAATGCAAGACAGAAGAGCAATTCTTGAATCTAAAACAGAAGTGCAATAGTGAGGTCCATCCTAAGGGTGATGTAGACTTCCAAATAACATCAAATCATGTCCACGCACGCACACACACGGAGGAAACACTTCATCCTTCAAGCTTTACCGTAAACTTCAAATAAAGACGGAACATATGGTGACATGGTAGAAGCGAAGGATAAGTTGTTACATAGAATATAAACACTCAAGCAATGATAGTGTTGCAACTTATAATCCATAGCTGAAAGCCTAAAGAATCTCAAAGGCAAAAGAGTTTCAAATAGAAGCTTCAAGGCATAAGCCATAATACCATATAAAAATTCTACATATCGTGAAATTTCGTGTTTGTGAGTGTGTGAGTGAGGAGAGAGAGAGAGCTCTCTTTGCTCTTCGTGCTCTTCATTAAAAATGGGAAAAATATACCCACAGGGTCTTTTAAAAACTTCTCGTACTCCTCATCTGTGTATTTGACAACTTCAACAGACTGCAACACATTCAAAGAAGAAAATATGTTTTATTAATAATCAGTAACATAGATAATATCAAATTTTCACCAATATAAGAGCAAGAAAATTATATTATGTTAGAATCACACACAACGAAACGGATGTCAATGGGAATATCGAACTTTCCATTTTCACGTGTGCATGAAAAACATTTTAAAACTTCAAATTTCGACTTAATAGAATACAAAACAGGNAAAAAAAAAAAAAAAAAAAAAAAAAAAAAAAAAAAAAAGAGAAGAACTTGGCCTTACCTTGTTGTACTTTGCAAAGGAATAGTCACCTGTTGGTGGAATGCCATTTACAACTCGAACCTACAAATGAAAACATTGGGAGGACGGAGAGAAAAGTGACTTTGACTTCGAACAATAACAAAACTCAATTGGATATCCGACGCTTTATAGAGGTGCCAAAAAGCCTACCCAGTGGTAAAGCTGCAAATTATCCTTTCTAGCAGAGTTTGAAAAAGGAAGCCATTGCCATGTAATCTGAAGGAAAATCACAGGACCATTATAAGAACAATCTAAATTCATGAGCGAGTATGTAAGGGCAATACAAATACAATAACTCTACAAGGAATCAAACCAAACCAAACGGATAATTACAAGAAATCCAAGGAGCAGAACCCCACAACAAGGTGTTTAATCTAATACCATCCCACACCTCGACCCAAGACCACTCGACGCCTCTAAATAATCTAATTTCTATCGAGCCAAGCACTCGATGCAACAGCAGAGCAACAAACTTGCCAAGAAAACGCTGCCCTTATCCCAAAAGGGGCATCAGTAGCTCCTCTAGCATGGAGCAACAGTCTTTGTTTCGCTGCAAACGTAACCTGAACAACCCAAGACCACTCAACACCTCTAAATAATCCAATATTTCTATCGAGCCAAGCACTCGATGCAACAGCAAAGCAACAAACTTGCCAAAAAAAACCCTGCCCTTAACCCAAAAGGTGCATCAGAACCTCCTCTAGCATGGAGCAACCGTCTTTGTTTCGCTCCAAACGTAACCTGAACAACTCTAAGACTCAATCCCATCTGAATTCATCGATTGCACGAGAGATCTATACTTTTAAACTCATACCACGTAAGATACTCGATTATTAGCCAAGCACTCAAGTAACATTGATTCAATAACACAATTAAGCATTCAAACACAATGGCCTTCCCAAATTTCTCACATAAGTTTCGAGGACTGTATAGCAAACGAAGTCTCAATTTCGATATTCAATTCACCATTACAACACACTACCAGATGATAACACTTATTGCACAAAAAAAGAAGAAAAAAAACCTTCTCATCTGATGGAGGTCGCTTCTTCAGCTCGGATGTATCGATCGCCGGCATAATAGGCGCAAGACCACCAGTAAGCGCATAAACCTACAATCCAAAACCCCCACCATTACTACTGTAAGCAATGAAACCAAGTTTAATCAATCATATAAACACAACAAAAGCACGGAGAAGACATTACCTCCCGAGAAATTCCATCTCGCTTTCTCTGGGCATCTTTCTGAGCCCTAGGCTTCTTCTCTTGGGACAAAGGCAGCGTGTTTTTGGGCAACCCCAAGATATCCTTGGCATCCATACCAGACTTCCCCCGAATTCTAGGGCTTTTTTTCTACTTCGCAATGCCGGAAAACTCAAGTTCACAAATCGAATGATTTACACACTAATGTTCCTCCGATCCGAATTTCATCACATGGGTATCATACAATCGGGATTTTGATATGATCGATTCGACGAAGATCATTCTGGTTTCATTTTTTGAGCATCATTCTAGCGCGAAATCACTGTGAGCAGAGGAAGACAACTCGTTATTATTGGATTTCCTTAATTCACCTGCAAGCGACGAACAACGAGTCATGATTAAGTGAAAAATTAGTTGTTTTATTTATGATTTTCCAAATAAGAAAGAACAAACCTAAATTTATGGATTAATTATACTTGTATCATAGCTCAAAGTGTTTATTATCGATCGATTTCAACATTCATTAGCGTTAGAAAGACAAATTCGTGACTCTTGATTCGATTTTCTATTCAAAATAATTGTTTTTTGTGGTGTGACCCTTCGAGGATACAGTTTCCTTGGTATCAAAATTTATGAGTTTGTCCATCTAAATGGGTCTTTCTGTCGAGCCTTCTAGCTCCAAATAGCTAGTGAAGCTCTTCGGTTAGGTACATTTGATGTCGGTAAACGTTCATAGGGATGATTATATAGCATGACTTTCATGTCGTCGTGGAATCTTTTTGGTTCTCAGTGCTTGGGAGTCCTCGTGTCCTAGGCGCACCCTGTGGTGCCTTAATCTAACCTCGAAGGTAATATTCTCAAACAAGGATAGGTTGCATATGGGTCGTATTAGTTGTTGGTATTCTAAAATTCTATTAGTGTTGTGTTATATGTAATGGGATTGAGTATCGAGATTAGGTTGCCTCTTTAGTCGGGCTAACGAAGAGTGTGCTCGTGTGGGTGGATGCTCTCATAACATCACTCCATGTGGTTCAAAGCTCGATTGAATTTATCATTTTAGTCAAACAATTGCTTGCGACGAAAGTTTTGGAGTGTAGTCTCGTGTTATCATTTTGTAAACTGAGACGTCAACATTCTGACGAATTTCAAACATAAAATTAAAAGCGAAATCGTTATTAAATGAAACCTTAAACATTTTAACAAGAAACATTAAGGTAAATTCTTAATAGAAATAACAACGGATTTCTACTAAAAATTACGGTCTCTTAATCAATATGATTTGAGATTGATTTGACGAGAGTTTAGACAAGAGTTGACCTAATCCCATCTAATTAGGTTTTCCCGCTTTATAATGAAGATTTGACAATTATAATCAATGTGCTAAACGACATTAAGACATGATAATCATTCATGTTCTTGACAAATTAGGTTTTTCTTCGTTAATCAAATATGTTTATGACTCTATCCATGTTATAAGTCAAATTCTTCATCATCCTCTCGTTTCAATCTCAGGTCGAAATGATAACTTTAATGAAAGATTTTATAATATACATTAAATATATAATATTTTAATCAGTTGAATTATGTTCAAATTGACTCTACATATAATATTTTAGTTAGTTGAACGATGTTCAAATTGACTTTACATATAATTCGAGCTTCTAGTTTGTTTGACACGACGTGCAATAATAAATTTCGAAGAATTTAAAATAGAAAAATAAGTCGTTTGAACCATTTAAGTTTTGTATACACTTTCGGGAGAGTTAAAACGGTTGATATTTTTATTTTTAAAAAAAATATTATATCTTCCGTACTCATGGTTAACTAGAATCAAAAAATGAGGAGATATGTTCGGTTTAAAATGGGATTGGCTAGAATTATGAACTTATAATCCATGATGATCGAGTTGACTCTATGATCAAAAGATAAAGAAGGTTCGATTACCCTTATCGGATATGTTCCTTTTCTTTTTATTAACTGATACATGATCCGTAAGAAGAAGCCACGTATTCGTAATCACACCATTGGATCAACTCGGAAAGCATCAATCCCAAAAACCCGATCTTTCAAGTGAGACAAACAGAGATAGAGACTTGAAAGTTCATTGATTGCTCGAGATAATTGAACATACTAGAATGAGTGAGGAAGAACACGTCGATATAGAAACGACATGTTGAAGGGTTAATGATGATTCCGATCTTTCAAGTGAGACAAACTTTATATTCCAAAAATGCATATAGTTTAGAGGTCACAACGAGCCGTCCCTATTGCAATTATTAGAATTTAGAACTTTGGCTAAACTTTCCCCGTTATGTTCCTAAAGTTGGAAATATCTCAACTGCCAACACGACATGATTCAAATGTAGTTTAAATTCAATGAGACTGTAAAACGAGCAAGAAAGGACTCCTTCCTACTGTCCTAGATGTAACTTTTGAATACACTAGATTCGTTATTGTACCCTAATTCACGAGTCATACAATAGACATAAGTTTGAACTATGTATTAACTTTTTTCTTTTTTTTTTTAGCTCAACCCGTGAAATTAGAGCGATTTCAATATATGACCTTTAGTCGAGTGATGTTATCTAGATTAGTCAACTATGTATGAACCGTAATAAACTATTACACATGATCGACTACGAATACATATGATGTGAGATACCACATTGGTTGGAGATGGGAATGAAGTGTGGAAACCTTCCCTAATATACGCAACGAGCCAAAGCGGACAATATCTACTAACTGTGGCCTCGGACTATTACAAATGATATCAGAGATAGACATCAGGAGGTGTGCCAACGAGGACGCTGGCCCCCAAGGTGTGGAAACTCTCCCTACTAGAGATGTTTTAAAACTATGAAGTTGACGACTATACATAACGGGCGAAAGCGAACAATATCTGCTTATACATGAATGCAGCAGCCAACCTAATATAATATCCTCGTAACACAATCATTTAACATGAAGTGATTGAAGAGGTTAAGGATATACAGAAATATGTTTGTGTGCAAGAGAATTGATATCAATTATGGTGTCCAATGGCTCATCTACACGTGGATTTGTAGAATAGACAATATATTCTTCAATTATTGTCGGTGAAACCTTAATTTTACCGACATAAATTTATAAATTATAATCAATCCAAAATTAAATATTTGAATCATTTTAACGATTGAGTTAAGTTTAATTAACCGAGGTTTATTATATTAATATTCTTTTAAAATAACTAATACTAAAATTACTAAATAAAATTATAGTTTAAAGTTTTTACTGAATTTTTTAATTTTAGGATATATATATATATTCTAAAAAGTGATATTATAACTAAATTAATAAGATGATTTGATCCAAAACCAGATTTGCCGAGCTAACCGACATGTCGGCCGGATGTTTTTAAGCTAATCCAAATTTGATCATATTTTTTTAAACATTTTTGCAGCTACGGTTATAATTTTTTTTTTTCAGATAAATATATTAAAATTAAATTACCAATTAAGTCAATAAATTTTAATTGTGTGTTATAATATTAAATGGAAAATAATGAGAAATATGTGTTATATAAAAATTATAACTTTTGGAAATTCTATAATTAATTTTGTAATTTTTTTTTTTTACTTTTTTTCCTATATTAACTAAAATAAAATAAATCACATTAAATTAAAAAAATTATTATAACGACCCATATCCACCGCTAGCAGATATTGTTCTTTTTGGGTGGCTTTCCCTTTCGGACTTCCCCTCAAGGCTTTAAAACGCGTCTACTAGGGGAAGGTTTCTAGACCCTTATAAATGGTGGTTTGTTCTCCTCTCCAACCAATGTGGGACATCACAATTCACCCACTTCGGGGCCAGCGTTCTCGCTGACACTCTTTCTTTCCTCCAATCAATGTAGGACCGCCCCCAAATCCACCCCCCTTTGGGGCCCAGCGTTCTTACTGGCACATCGTCTCGTGTCTACCCCCTTCGGGAACAGCGAGAAGGCTGGCACATCGTCCGGTGTCTGGTTCTGATACCATTTGTAACGTCCCAGATCCATCGCTAACAGATATTGTCCTCTTTGGGCTTTCCCCTTCGCACTTCCCCTCAAACCTTTAAAACGCGTCTATTAGGGGAAGGTTTCCACACCGTTATAAACAGTGGTTTGTTCTCCTCCCAACCATGGTGGGACATCACAATTATTGTGGATTGTGGAGCATCGTAAGGATTCCACGTGGCAAAACACAAGAGATGGGGACCCACATGGTTATTTTTGTCAATATTTAAATTGAAAGGAAAATGGGTGTCTCATTGTCTTTGTAATTTTTCTCCAAATATTTATACGTTTTTGTCTTCTCCTTAATGTTCGCTAATGGTGCTGGCCGGCCTTTCCTTTTTTATTTATTTTTAAATATAATTAATTAATGTTTTTTTATATTATTTAATTAAGTGACACTTTTTCTATGTAATCCTATTTAATTAAGTTGATTTTAGTTTAAATTATATTTCAAAAAATAATCAATTTTTTATGTTGGCATCGAAAATTGAAATATTTATTCATATATCAATATAAAACATTGATTAATCATAAAAAAAATACATTAAACAATTAAAAAAAAATTGTTATTACCAAAAACAATATTTAAATAAAGTTAATTATTAATTTAAATAAAATTTTATTTTAAAAAGTATTGTAGACAAGAAAACAACAACGGGGGTAAAGGAAAAGTTAATTAAGATTAGAAAATTATAATGTTGTTTAATTATATAATTAAGGATTAATGAAGAAACAATTGCTGTCCATACCACGTTGGAACTACATCTTCACTTTTGACTTGTAACTGTTCATTGTCCCTAAAGTTGGTGACCAAAGCCATTATAATAACATACATTAATTCACTTTAATAAATCATTTCTCTTTCTTATAAATTTTAAATATTTATCTATGTTTGTAGTAATTTCTAGTGTAATAATATAGTTATGATATTGTTGAAAGAGTTAAAGACTTTCTCCATAGACCAACACGAGTTCTTCTAACATGTATGATAAGTGGAAATCACTACAAGGGGAGTAAGATTCGGATTACCTTGTTGATCGAATATCTCAAGGCAAGAACACTTGTTTGAGATTCGAATCACTCCACAAGCAAGATCGATCATTTCTAGCTTGAATGATTCTTGTTGATCAAATATCTCAAAACAAGAACACTTGTTTGAGATTCGAATCACTCCACAAGCAAGATTAATCATGTCGAGCTTGAATGATTCTACATGCAACCTAAACTAAATAAAATTGCAAAGAAACTTAGTCATTGGCTAAAGAAAAGCACAAATGCTTCTTTTACTGTATTTTCCAAGTCCACTTACAAATACAACATACATGGTTTTATATAGCCTCAAAATGAAACTATGCATTCCAAGAGCTGTAACAGTCGTACTTAATGACCATAATTAACCATCATGTAATTGTAACTTAATATAAATAAAAAGTCTTAAAATACATTAATGAAACACAATAACTCTAAATTGCTAATTGTAATCCACCCAAAATTTATAACACGAAACTTCATTCTTCCTCAATGTGCCATGAATTGAAATATCTTTTGATAATTTCAACAATATTTTTTTCACATTGTCTTCAATTGAAGTATATTGTATGATTGATATCTCTTGGTTCATATCAATGTATCTTAGGAAAATTTTGAAGAGGTTATCCAGCATAAAATTGCTCTAAATACAGTATACATATTCGTATGATTGAACTACCGAAAATGAAAGTACACGGGAATGAGAAAAGGGGTGAGAAGGTCGGGAAGAAGTGGTGGTGCACGTGGAAGGGAGTCAAAAGAGGAGAAAAAGTCAAACATTACAGGCAACTTGGAGGAGACTTTGGTTGGCTTCAATAAATAAAATAATAATAATTAAAATAATAATAAAAAAAACACACGGTTTTCATGACAAGAATCCAAGCACAGACAGACAAACAGCCGCGACCAGGTTGTCTCTTTCTCTCTCATACACAATTTTCTAGTCAAATAATAATTACTTACCTAAAATTTTTAACTTTACTATTATTCGATCCTAAATATACTTTATGGTTTCTAATCTCCCTAAAGTTTCCATTTTTTATAATGTCTTTTGTTTAATAATTTATATTACATTTATATACTATGTTCTCATCTAAATATGTTACTAAAATTATAATTTCTTATTTAGGGGTAAAATTGGAAAATTTTAAAAGACTCGATCCCCAAATTCTTAATTATGCCGGAGATTATAAACCAATTGATTTATTTAACCTATACTCTTCACCATGATATATGAAAATGTCTAATATAATTTAATCGGTTAACAATATTACTAATACAAAATTTATATTCTTAAAATTTTCTATTTTTGTCTGAACTTTTCAAATGGTAATTTGTACTATATGATTGAGCTATGTTCAAATTGACTTTAAATTTTATCTCATAAATATAAACAGACTATTCCAATACAAAATATTCACCTAAGACAATATATTATAAAAATTATAATTGGAACCATCGTTATCATTACAATATAATTGTCTCATAATAATCTTTAAATGCATATTAAAATATAATTCGAAGTATTTTTACTATATATATATATATATATATAATTTAATTGCTAAAAAGAAAAGGTTTTTGAATTTAATTAAATCACAATCAGCATTACTATAATTACAAATTGACCATAACAAGCACAGCTCTGTTCTCTCTCTATTTCGAAGTGTTGTATAAGTAAGAGGTTAGCCATTGTTGAAGCCATGCCTTGTCCGACAGCCATGAGGACCAAGAAGACAAAGGTGGTCGGAATTCCCACCATAGATCTCTCCCAAACCAGGCCAACAACTTCCAAATCCATTCTCCATGCTTGCCACCACTTTGGCTTCTTCAAGCTCATCAACCATGGCGTTTCTCATCATGCCATTTCCCGACTAGAACGCCACGCCTTTGATTTCTTTGCAAAAACCGCCCCCGAGAAGCACCGCGCCGGTCCTGCTGCCCCCTTTGGCTACGGCACCAAAGCCATTGGCCCCAACGGCGACACGGGCGACCTCGAGTATCTTCTTCTTCGCTCTGACCCCGCTTCCGTTCTCCAAACCTCCCCCTCCATTTCCAACGATCCTTCTACTTTCAGGTCGGTGACACCATATTTTATGATATCATATCTCCATTCAATGTCACGAAAATCACGAGAGTTTATGCTCAAAGTGGATAATATCAGATAATATTATTACAAAATATTAATTTTTTTTTTTCAGCTACGTGGTGAATGAATATGTTAAAAGCGTGAAGGATTTAGGATGTGAGATTCTTGATCTAGTGGGTGAGGGTCTATGGTTACCAAACAAGTCTGTGTTCAGTGATCTCATCAGAGACGTCCATAGTGATTCAGTTTTGAGGATCAATTACTACCCTGCAGTCAAGCACACTGAAAATTGGGAGCTTTCATCAAAATCCAACCCTTCAAATAATAGGATTGGATTTGGGGAGCATTCTGACCCTCAGATCTTGACCATCTTGAGATCCAACGATGTTGATGGCCTTCAAATCTCTTTGCAGGACGGGTTGTGGCGACCTGTTTGCCCCGACCCGTCTGCGTTCTACGTCTTGATTGGTGATGCACTTCAGGTACAAAATTTATTTAGTTCGTATTTGAGATTAAATTATAATTATAAATCCTAAGGTTAATGATTTAGTTTAGTTCACATAATACAATAATACAACGTGGAAGCTGACATATATTACTTTTTCATATCGTACAAAAACTTACCTTAAAAATTTTAGGAAGCGACCATATAAACATAGCCATTGTCATGTAGCGCATGTTAGTTCAAAACTAATATCATATATGTATGATCACGGATTACAAATTGCCATTTTTCTAGACGATGACAGTTTAAAATTGCCACAAAAAATATGTTATTGTACCTATACGATGATGATTCACTATGATATCGGTTTACAACTGACATCAAGTCCATGTCGTTGTAAACCATATGACGAAGGCTTGCTATGACGTTGGTTGGAAACTGGCATCATACCCAATGTCATCATTCATGTAATTGCAAACGGAATGAATGACAGTTATAACTGACATATTTCTTAAATGACAGTTATAACTGACATATTTCTTAATCTAAAAACATATCATGTTTAGTTGATGGTTAATACTCGTCATTATTGTAGTCTAGGATGACAATTTAGTACTGACACCGTTTTTAATTCAACATGGCATAGATTTGTTAGCTTTTGAAACACTACATTTATTTAAAATCGATTTGTACAATCACCTTTAATTGTCGTTAATTTTTGTAGAACATGTTTAGAGCTCAAATCAAAACCACCATATAGAAGGGGACTTTAAACAAAAAGACGTCATTTTAAACCATCAAGCAGTCGAATGACACGGTTTTGAATTCAGGCTTAGATGACAGTTCAAAATGATATCATTTTGAGCTAGTTAGGCAGTAAACAAGTATTTAAAGCGATATATAATCTATCAGATGTCGATGTCGAGTTCCCGAAACAACTAAGTGGATTTATAGAATGGGTTATTGAGATTTGTTGTTTTTGTTTTTGTTTTTGAACACAACAGGCAATGACAAATGGGAGATTTGTAAGTGTGAGGCATAGAGCAATGGCAAACAACTCAAAGAAGGCAAGAATGTCAATCATGTACTTTGGGGCACCACCATTGAATGCATGGATAGCACCTCTATCAGAAATGATACTCCCCAATCACCAATCTCTATATAAGCCTTTCACTTGGGCTCAATACAAGAAGGCTGCTTATTCCCTTAGATTAGCAGATTCTCGCCTTGATCTCTTTAAAGCTTCTTAATAATTATCACTACTTTTAACTTCATTCCCTCTTTTACCCTTTCAATCACCTCATTCAACTCGACCCAAATGTTTAGACTTTACGAGCAGGATCCGAAAAACAGCCAACAGGAACTTCGCTCGACTCTCCAAACTCGGCTTAGAACGAGAGAGTAAAAGACTTATGCCTATGCCAAGTGATAATGATATATAATACAGAGTTATGAATGAACAAATACCAATTTTTTCACAGTAACAAGATGGCAAGGTGATCTTAGGAATCTTCCTCGGCCTCGGCATCGGCATCGGCATCTCCTGAACCATCCCACCACGAAACAGGACCTAACCCATCATAGTCGATTGTCGCCTAC
The DNA here is from genome assembly GCF_002806865.2 of Cucurbita pepo subsp. pepo. Taxonomy (NCBI): domain Eukaryota; kingdom Viridiplantae; phylum Streptophyta; class Magnoliopsida; order Cucurbitales; family Cucurbitaceae; genus Cucurbita; species Cucurbita pepo. Next base: position 7,644,758 of record NC_036649.1, on the reverse strand, counting down.
ATACACAAAAAGCAGACCTTATTGATGGACAAACCAGTCTTCCTCTGGCTAATGCTACAGACATATATCAATACGACGAGTAGATGAAATGGAAAGAATTTAGAGCGAGCGACGTACAGTGACAACCATGGGAGCGAATGGTTTTACGTTAACGTTCTCTTTCGGTTGCTCCTCCATTTGGAATTTTGAGTTACTCTCGTTCGGCTGCTGATCCACTGGGATTGCTGGGTAATCTATGCTGTGTATTCTAAATTTTATCTGCCATTTCCAGAAACCGAAACTAAGCATACAAACTATCAAGAAAAACAGAGTAGGACTCGTGCGAAGTTGAGGATTAAAACAAAGCATTTCATAGTTTAAGGACCCGAATGGAATAAGTATAAACGTTAAGGACTAACACTGGGTTTCAACCAAAATATACGAAAATCATTATCATAATTGACAAACCTCATCCGTTTCATATATGTCGTATGGTTGACCATCATAGTCCCACACCCATCTGCGTTTTCCGCTGCAATACTCGCAAAAGAATAGTAACGGATAATACTTTAGATAAGTCAACAACACAGATTATCAAATGGAAACACCATTTAAACTTTTAGCCAGAGGTTGTGGGCTGCACAGGGGGCATTACCCGTTTTTCGGATCGGGCTTGAATTCTGATGGAGACGGCAGAAGATGGATGGGAACGTAAATGTCCTCGAAAAATCCAAGCGATACTGCAAGATTGATATACTTTCATCATCACCATGCTAAATTTATCATATGTAATGTTCATAAAGAAAGAATGAGAAGATGAAGGTTATTCCAAAAGCCTCTTTCAAGTACGTTATCAATCATCTTGTCCACTTTGAGCATATGCTCTCATGGCTTTACTTTTGGTTTCCCCAAAAGGCCTCGTACCAATGAAGATGTATTCCTTGCTTATAAACCTATGATCATTCCTTAAATTAGCCAACGTGGGACTCCATCCCAACAATCCTCAACAATCCTCCCCTCGAATAAAGTACAACATAGAACCTGCCATGAGACCTATGGAGCTCTTGAATAGCCTCCCCTTAATCGAGGCTCAACTCCTTTGGAGCCCTCGAACAAAGTACACCTTTTGTTCGACACATGAGTCATTTTTTTACTACACCTTCGAGGCTCACAACTTCTTTGTATCAGAAAGTACAAGGCGGAAACTCTTAACCAGATCGATCCTCAACATATATATGTATAGAATAACTCAACAAAATAAATTTCTTTGCATGGTGTAGTACAAATTCCCCAATATACAATGAACCACCAGAATTTGGAGAAGATAAACCCACGACACTAAAATTACCAAGAATTGAGATACACGTCTACACCGTTGAATCGGTCAGCCTAAGAACAACTCATTCGGAAATCAAAGACAGAGCTCTTACGCTAATCACTAATGAACCAAAAGCCTTGGAAGATTTATACAGATGGAAGATTTATACAGAGGAACTAATCTTAAACATACACTTAATAGAAAGAAAAGCGTGACAAGATTAAAATTGCTAGACTAAGTTAAACTCGAATCAAAGAAAAAATATTCATGATAGATAAATATATTGAGGATTATTGTGAGGAAGATCGTGAGTTTATAAGTATAGAACACTATCTCCACAGTTATGAAGCGTTTCGGGGAAACCAAAAGCAAAGCCATGAGAGCTTATGCTCAAAGTGGACAATATCATACCATTGTGGAGGTTCGTGGTTCCTAACATAATATACATTCGGAAAAAAAGTATGGAAAAAGTTAACATACTTCGCAAACCATTTGCATCTGATTCTTTCACTTTTCCAATAATTATCTCCCCCGCGTATGGACGAAACACAATCAATGTGAACACAACCTGCCAAATAGTTCATAAGGTAAATGGATAACGAAGAGGCGAAAGAATATTCATTATTTGATTTAGATTTTCTAAGTTGAAGCACAAAAGGACATTCGTTTTGTACTCGAAAACATAAGTATACGATATATGTTAGGCACGAGAATGCAATGGTTCAATCTGAAGAGTGCAAGAATACCTTGTATGTTGCAGCACCATCGCTGGGAAAGATAAAGCCCCCATCAACCGATCTTATATCATAAACAGAAATACAGAGCCCCAAGTTGGCAACAACCTTCATCACAAAACTCATCTCAGTATAAGTGTTAATCAACAAGTTTAGCTACAAAATTTACACAAACCTTATCCAGGAACAGTTTCTCCAGCTCCCCCTTAATAGCATCAAGGATAGGTAAATGGAGCATGCTTGGAGGCACACGTAGTGTGTGCTCAATTCGGCTAAGGTAGAACATTTGGACAATCTCTAAGTCTAATACTTCCAACCAATACACATTCCTTGAGGCTCTGGATTAAGGAAACCAAATCAAAACATCAAAACTGGACCAAATTTTTTATGGGTAACTCTTTAATCCACCCTACCTAATGTGTAGAACACAAACAAAAATTATCCCACAAGAAATGCACCCAAGTAAATACAATTGGGGTTCATAAACAACTCACAACAAGCAATTAATTACTAAAAACTTCAAACAAAATGTCGCATAAATAAATCATATCAGAACCCAACAGACAAAAACAAAAACAGTGGTGAACCTTGACGAAGACAGCAATGAAATCAAACAGAGGAACCAAAGATTGAAGAAACCCAGAAATTCTGAAGAATCTCCAAACTGGGTCACGAGTTCTTCCTCCCTGTTTCTTCCGTTCCCAAAGGCAATTGATTTGGGCGTCTAAGGACTAAAACTTTGGAGGAAGAATGAGACTGAAGTGGTTTCCGGTTGGGGGCTGATTGAGTGGCTGCCGGTGAGAGCCACGGAGACAAAGAGGAAGAAGGGTTTTGCGGCGATAGAGGTGCGGCGGTGAAGATCCTTCGCCAAGGGTACAATGAAAGCAATGGACTTGGAGACACGGCGACTTCGCCCGCGACTGAGAGGGAAAACAAGAAAAGGGTTATTACTTATTTCTTAACTCTTTTTTATTTTAAATAAAATTAATAATAATTAAAAATAAAAATACTCAACTAATTAATACTAATAAAATTATTATTATTATTATTATTATTATTATTATTTTGAATTGAAGTTGAGAGATTAAAGATATAATTAAGATATGAAATAATATTATAAAAAAATGGAATCTAAAGATATTGCATTAAAAAAATCAAAATATATTTAATTTTAATTTGTTATAAGATTTATTATTGTTTTGAATTATTTTTAAATAATCATTTAGTCTTTTTATTTAATAGCATTTACTCAACAATTTAACCCCTAAATTTTTTATTTAAATAACCTAAATTAAACTTTAAAAGAAAAAAAATTAAAACTTTATGTATGATTCAACGAAGAATTTTTCTTTCTTTTATTTAAACGTCGAAGAATATTGATATGAACTAAGAGACATCAATCATACAATATGCTTTAATGAAGATGTGAAGAAAATATTATTGAAATTATCAAAAGATATTTCAATTCAAAGAATGAAGTTTCATGTTATAAATTTTGGGTGGATTACAATTTAGAATTATTGTATTTCATTAATTTATTTTAAGACTTTTTATTTACTTTAAGTTACAATTAGTTAATTATGACCATTAAGTATGAATGTTACAACTCTTGAAATGTCTTTAATAGCTGCATTTTGAGGCTATATAGAGCCCATGTATGTTGCATTTGTAAGGAGACTTGAAAAATATAGTATATGGAGCATTTGTGCTTTTTTTTCTAGCCAATGGCTAAGTTTCTTTGCAATTCTATGTAGTTTAGGTTGCATGTAGAATCATTCAAGTTCGACATGATCAATCTTGCTTGTAGAGTGATTCGAATCTCAATCAAGTGTTCTTGCCTTGAGATATTTGATCAACAAGAATCATTCAAGCTAGACATGATCCTTGTGGAGTGATTCGAATCTCAAACAATGTTCTTGCCATGAGATATTCGATGAACAAAGTAATCTGAATCTTACTCCCCTTAGAGTGATTCCTTATCTTAAAAATTCTTAAGAATTTAAAATATTTGGATACAATATATAATGGAAAGAGCATAAATGTTGAAAGGGTTGCTAAATTTAAGAGTTGTAAGGGGCAAGAAGCCATGTATCAGCCTCAACATAGTGAGTCCCAATGAATGGCTGAGCCTCTTCATCTGTGAGGTTGTGAGCCCATCCTACTCTTCCGCTTAGGTCTGCGCCTGGTCCACTACACTTGTACTCTCCATAATACACCGTCCTACATCGATCAAAAAATACGATATGAATATGCAACGACTCTAACTTTTTAACTAGTTTGAACATTATATCTTCGAATCTGAGCTACTCTATATGTTGTTGGATAATGAAAGTCTCACATCGGTTAATATAGGAAATGATCATGGGTTTATAATAAAGGAATACTATCTCTATTGTTACGAGGCCTTTTGGGAAAATCCAAAGCAAAGTCACGATAACTTAAGCTCAAAATGGACAATATCATATCATTGTGGAGAGTCGTGTTCGTCTAACATGGTATCAGAGTCATGCCCTAAACTTAGTTGTGTCAATAGATTAGTAAATTCTCAAATGTCGAACAAAGAACTCCAAAAGAAAAGGAGTCGAGCCTCCTTGAAGACATAGTAAAAAATGACTAAGACAAAGAGTCGGGCCTCAATTAAGAGGACGCGTACTTTGTTCAAGGGAAGGTGTTGGATGATGAAAGTCCTAGATCGGCTAATATAGGAAATGATCATGGGTTTATAATCAAAGAATTCTATCTCCATTAGTATGAGGCCTTTTGGGGAAACCCCTTAAGCTCAAAGTGGATAATATCATACCATTGGGGAGAGTCGTGTTCGTTTAACATATGTAACAGTTCAAGTCTACCACTAGTAGATATTGTCCTTTTTAGACTTTTTTTTTCGAGTGATTCGTTCTCCTCTCCAACCGATGTGGGGATCTCACACTAGACATGAACGGGAAGATATAAAGTTATAAGTTACTTACGATTGACGTTTTCTCGAGCCCCAATCGTTCCAACCTTGAGGAAGAACAATCTTGTCCATAAAAGTATAGGAAAAGACAACTCTAGAGTAATCTCCCCAAGCTCTTCCCAAGTAGATTTGTCCACTCCCCGTTACAACACAATCTTTGAACGAAAACCCACTTCCCATTGAAGATTTTGATCGCTTTTGAGCCGTCACAGAAGCCACTTTCTTAGCTATGGAGTTCAAATAACATTTCTGCACAAACCCATTTCAAAACATGAACAATCTTAAATAAAGGTGCAAACTTTATTAACTAAACTTTGATTTAACCTCATAGAAGGACCTTCCATAGCCAAATATGAAGTCCACCGAGCCTTGGATGTAGCAATTGTTGAAATAATGAAGACCCTTATGATCATATAGCGTGTCTTGATCTCCATAAAAGCTGCAATTGTGGAAGGCAGCCTTTGTTCCTGATACTCTCATTGCCACTCCTTGTCCTCGCACCGATCCCACCTCGTGCATTGCTGTATTCTGCAAACCCATGATCGTGTTTGACTCAAAATGATAGCCATTTCTTGGAATGTTGTGTTTGTGGTATCAAAATTGAATCTTTTACCTCAAACTTGATATTAATAGCTACAAAATAATTGGCATTGATAGCCACCGTCGCACTCTTCAACGTCCCTAATGGTATCCCATCTCCTCCGATCACCACCGCCGTGTCGTTTCCGGTGATGGTCGGTGGGTCGTGGCTGGCGCTTCCAAGAAACGTCACGAATGGTAGAGTTTTCGGAATGTTGATCTTTTCACTGATCCAATTTTACAACATTAGTATCATATATTAGCTAATTGAGAACTTATGCTCAAAGTGGACAATATCATATCACTGCGGAGGTCTGTAATTTCTTATAATCACTACATAAGAATATACCTGTAAACCCCTGGATTGATGACCAAAACGATTCTTTTACTATTAGGTTTTGGAATGCTATTGAGAGCTTCTCCAATGGTCATGAAATCGCCCGTCCCGTCTTGGCTAACGACGATTCTCACTTTGTTGCTCTCGGCCTTTCTCAATTTATCGTCAAGAACTCCGCCGCCCTGAAACCACCCGGAGTTTGGCTGCGAACCCGGCTTCCAAACCGCCTTCTTCTTGTAATTTTGAAGGTTCCATGAGAGCCAATTCTTGTAGTCCTCCCTTTCCTCCACAGCACTCAGTGAATAAGATTGCATGAACAAATTACACCCTAAAAGAAGAAGAAGAAGAACTTTAAGGTCATTCATTGCAGCCATGAGCCCTAAAGACCCTAGACAATTGTGAATATATATGGACCCAATTGGCAGACCAATCACATGGGTCACCAAGAATATAGTACTCCACTAAGGACTGTAGAGGACCCATTGGGAAGGGGTATTTTGTTGGGTACAAATTGTCCCAACTCAGCCATTGGTATATAATGGAGAACCCATGGCTGTATTCCACATTAAAATCCCAAAGTGCTGATTTGATTGATATCTATATGGTGTTTAGGGTCTCCCCTCCTACGTATGTGGGGCAATCCTCTAGGGAATTGAGATAATATTGTGACCACCTACGTGCTACTTACGTCCTCCACTAAATCAACACTGAGATAAATTGACTGATTACTTTATGTTCGAGAAAAAAAAAAGTTTAATTTAAATGGATATGATAGAGAGGAGATATGATTCTTATACAACTAATATAATTAGGGTAGTGGAGTTAGTTCGTGTTTCTTTAATCGAATGAATAATTATCCACAATGTTCGAGTAATATTATAGGCTAAAACAGTATTTTGAGGAAGGAAAACTATAGCCTAATTTACAGAATGTTGTTATTTGTGACATCCGAGTACAGGTGGGGTACATGAATTAATCGAGATCACGCTCGAGTGATAAGATAAGGAATCAATACAAGGAAAATAAGATTCGGATTACTTTGTTGATCGAATATCTCAAGGCAAGAACATTGTTTGAGATTCGAATCACTCCACAAGCAAGATCAATCATGTCTAGCTTGAATGATTCTTGTTGATCAAATATCTAAACGCAAGAACACTTGTTTGAGATTCGAATCACTCCACAAGCAAGATTGATCATGTTGAGCTTGAATGATTCTACATGCAACCGAGACTACAGGAGATTGTTAGGGTTCGGATTTCAAATTACACTATTACCACGAGAAAGTCGATAATATATTAGGAAAAAAAAAAGTATTAATATGTTGATGTGTGCGTGACGTAAAAATCCATTAATATAGAAAAAGAAATGTATTGATATTAATATAAAACATTTAATTTATTTATTGAGTTTGTGAGTGGAAATGGTGATCATGATGAGGTAAGCATGAGTCATATATTTCCCTTTATGTACCAACCCATTTTTATTTTTAGGAACCATATAAATTAAATATTCTTATTTTCCTCGAATTAAACCATAAATTTAGATTAATTTAGTACTCCTAACTTTAAAAAAATAAAAATACATATTTAATAATTGTTACGAGTAATTTTGGACTAAAAGATTAAACAAGGTTAGAGACAACCAATATAGAAAGCGGGCAAAACTCGAGCCTAACCGAACATGTCAAATAGATTCCCCCACTCAAAGGATTTGAAGGTGAACCCAATTCGACCCTCGAACTCTGACTAAGTCGTGTGATATCTGACTAAAGGAGTGTGCATAAATGAACCGATATCACATTTGAATGAGAACGATATTAAAAATAAGATTACTAACAGAAACTTAAATAAATAAATGTAATGAAATAAACATCATAAATCCACTAAGTGTAAGGTGACATATGAATGAAAGCATTGTTGAATAAGATTTTAAAAAATTAATAGCAACATTAAAGTGACACACACGATGTCATGTATGACATATGTTTAGTTTATCTTTTATGATTCACTCCAAATATCTCATATTTAGAGGTCGTGAGGATGTCATCGATACGCAACAGGTAAAAGCAGCAATATCTGTTAGTGGTGGGCTTGAGTTGTCACAAGTTGTATCAGAGCCCATCAACGGATGGTGCTAGGTTGTGAGACTGACGGCGATACATAACAAACCAAAGCAGACAAAATCTGGGTTTGGACTGTTACAAGTAGTATCATAATCAGGCACTGGGCAGTGTGCAAACATCGATTATGAGATCTCACATCAGTTGGAAAGGGGAGCAACGACGATATGCAATGAGTGGGCCATTATAAATTATATTCTAGCCAAACATTGGGAGGTGTGTCAACGTCGATTGTGAGATCTCATATCGATTGGAGAGGGAAAAGCGGTGGGCTTGGACCATTACAAATGATATCAGAGTCAAACATCAAGCAGTGTGCCAACGTCGATTGTGAGATCAGTTGGAGAGAGAAGAGAGAAGAGAAACGTGGTGAGTTTAGGAGGCGGGATGTTTGTTATTGAAAAGTAAAGGTTTAAAATGGTCGTAATTAAATTAAACATAATATTATTATGGACAAAGTGTGTAATTTAAGACAAAACATTAATGTATAAACTTACAAAACTAAATGTTACCAAGGTAGTGGACATCATAAGCTGTCAATGTTGCTTGTTTGTCATCATGTTTTTTTTAGTCTACACTTCTACTTCGTCAAGTCATTCATTCCCCTATTTATAACATTTTCCGTCACGTAACCAAATTCAAATTGGAGGATTTCTAATCTAATGTTCTTATTAAACATCATCACCAAATTGTTCCAACAAGAACCACATGTCTTCCCCATCCCAAAACCCATCCTCCAATAACTCTCCGCCACCTATCCAACCATTCGTCGCTTCCCCGTCACACCCTTGTTGCACTACCATCATCATCCCCTCCTCCTCGCTCGTACCAACCAAGCTAAAGTCTTCCGTCACGTCTGAAACAGGAAAAACTTGAAGTTGAACCTATATCATACATACAAATAAATGGTTAGATATATCATAACCTTTTGAATTTATGTCGTTATTTTGTAATGATTTAACAACCTTATTAGAAACAGAGTCTGATGACGAAGTTGAAGGAGTCACATGAGGATTGACCGAACTACACCTCGAAGGTGATGGTTGGGTTTGTTCGAGAGATGGGACAACATCAGTAGATGTAGAGACGACATCAGTAACTGAGTCAGTGGAAGCTTGGATCCGTTCTAGCAAACGAGGCATCCACACATATCGCATGGCATCTCGAAATTGCTTGCTGTTCACGTCACACTTAAGTTGTTTAGCTTGCTTCTGAACTCGGGTTCTCCAATAGTTTTTAATTTCGTTATCCGTTCTTCCCGGTAAATATTGCGCAATTTTGGACCACCTAATCCAATTCCAATTCCAATTCCAATTCCAATTCCATCAATTTTTTTTTTCCTCCAATAAAAAAGACTCCATTTTTGGAAGTGGGTCATTAAAAGATTCAATTTTTAAGCATACCTAGATGAAAAAAAGAAAGAAAAACTTGAAAAAATTGGATAATTCACCTGTTTCCCCATCGAAAATGGAGGTCAAGAATCAAGAGCTGTTCTTGGAGAGTGATATTACCACGTTTAACACTCGGCCTCAAGTAATTCAACCATCTCAATCTACAACTCTTACCCGTTCGCTTCAAACCTAAAACAAATTCACAAATTTCCCATAAAAGAAAAAAACAAAAAACAAACCCATAATAAATTCATATTTACACGCGCCGCCGGGAAAGACACAAACCAGTGCAACGAGCGACGGCGTTCCATCGGCCTTCGCCGTGGGAGTGAATGTAATTGAAGAGAACAGCATCCTCCTCCACCGTCCAGGGGCCTTTCCGGACGCCCTCCTCCGCCTCCTCCGCCGTAAAGCCTCTCATTTTAACATCCATCGGGCAAAGAATGGATTTTTGGTTCAGAATCCAAGTGGGATTTTTTGATAAGACAGAGAAAAGGTAAAGAGAGAGAAAAAAACAAAGGAAAAGGCTATGAAGAGACTATCCAACCATCTATATATATATATATATATATATATATATATATATATATATAATATGAAAGATTAGGATGTTAATTAAGTGATTAATTAATGTAATATATTCATAATATTTATTTGTTTAATTAAATGGAGTTGACCCTTTGACTTGTAATGTTTCCACGTGGCAAACCCATATTGGCAACTTGGGAGGAAAAAGGTGAGTCCAAGTCTTCTTTCTTTCTCAATTTGGTCAACTTATTATTTTTTTTTAATTTTTTAATTTCTTTTTCCTTTTTTGAAGATATTTTTTTATTTGGTAGTTTGTTTGGAAGTCAGGTTAGCTCTCTGTGTCAAATAATGATGACTAATTATATCTTTATATTTATTTATTTTTTCGAAAAAAAATCTCTATTGTGTTAAAAATTATGAAAATCGAGTTTGGAATTAGCCCATGTTTTAATTGACTTGAAGCTAACCCTATTTCGCGAAGTTCGGCCGATAGAATCTCATCCAACTCAAAACGAACCTATTGTAAGGTGGAAAATCAACATTCTATAAACGTCTTATTCGTAGTTTTCAAAATTTGACTTAATTTTAAAATAAATTTGATAACAAAACAACTGAACGTATAGGTAGAAGTAGCATTTATTATAAGATGACATTTCGAAAACTAAAAATAAAATGGTTATCAAACCAGACCGAAGCAAATGGGTTTTGTTTAAAATTTGGTGGTAGGTAGGTTGCAACCATGGTAATGGAAAAAACAAGCCAAGTCAACGCCCGGCTATTGTCACATTGACTATTAAGGTCAATTGACATAATACAGTAAGAGCATTAACCCTTTATGTTCTCAAACTTAACCAAAAATTGGTTGAAAATGGGAACGAAACATTGTTTATAAAATATAAAAATTTCTCTCTAATAGACACATTTTAAAATCGTGAGGCTGACAGCGATACATAATAGGTCAAAGTGGACAATATCTATTAACGATCGTGAGCTGTTACATAATCATTAAATATTAGATTTTTCGAAATTTGAAGTTAATTAATAATTGAATAATAGTTAGAAATACCCAAATTGTATTGAAGATGGAAAAAGAATAATTTTTTAGTGACCCATTAATTTAAATAATTCCACATTTAACCCTTTAATTTAAATTCCCTTATTAATTTAATGTGAATGTGGAAATGATGGACCAAAATTAGAATATTATTATAAAAATAATATATAAGAATCAATGGGTGCCACGTCACACATGCTTCCTTAATTTTAAACGTTTATGTACGAATATATATTTATTTTTTTAATAAAAACATGTCTATTTTTTACTATATAATTTAGTTTTTTTTTTTTAAATTACATTAAATAAAAAAATAAATTTTAAGTTGTTTCAATTTCGGAACTATCCTTAGTTGACGTTTTTTCCTTAAAAGAATCAATTAACTATCGTCGAGAAATTGGTGTCTTATCCATTAAACTATGCTTGAATTGATTTCAAAACATCAATGTTGGGGAGGAGAACGAAACATTTCTTATAAAGATGTTGGAAACTTCTCTCTCGTAGACGCGTTTTAAAAACTTTGAGAGCTTGACTGTTACAATAACGAATAACGACAACCCCTTTAAATCTCAGTTCGATTTGAAAGGTTGAAATGAAAGAAAAGAATTGAACTATCGTTATCGTCGCTACACACTTACTATTAACTCAACAAAAAGGCTATTATAGTAGAACCTACACTTAGGGTTAGGTTTCTTTCATGTAGCTTTGCATCTAATTGATTCGATTCTAAGTTAGCAAAGTTTAGAAGTAAATTAGATATCGGTCTGTCTCAATTGAACAGTTAGTATTCATGTTTCAAATCTTTCTCACATGATAATAATGATATATGGATATGTTCAGCTGCTTTAAATTAGGGTTACACATCCGGGTGAATTTGTAAAGAATCATTGTCTCTTAAAATTTGAAAGATACCCTTTAAAGGAAACTCGTGAAAAAAGAAAGTTCACCAAAATTAATTATATACTAATCGTTGTTGCATGTGTTTATCGTGTAATTCTAGGACCGTGTTCAATGAAAAAGAAGAAACTTTACCTCAATTGGCCACATAATTAGTAGATGTGTATGTGTCAAAGATGCTCTTTTTAACTTTTGTTACAGTGTAACTCTCAAACCCATCACTAGCAGATCTTGTTCGTTTTGGCTCGTTACATATCGTCATCAGCCTCACGGTTTTAAAACGTGTCTATTAGGGAGAGATTTTCACACCCTTATAAGAAATGTTTCGTTTCCCTCTCCAACCAACGTGGGATCTCACAATCCACAAAGAGCCAACGATCTCGCTAGCACAGCTCTAATACTCTTTGTAACAGTTCAAGCTTACCGATAGCAAATATTATTCGTTTTGGCTCGTTATGTGTCGCCGTCAACCTCGTCATTTTAAAACGTATCTACTGATCAGATAACGAAAATGAATGCATTATAAACTGCCACGTTGATTTGGAAAAGTAATTAGACAAAGAAAGAAGAGATGTTTGAATGATTTTAAGAACCAAATCTCTTAGCCAAAACCGCCCAAAGTTGCGTTTCAATGCTGTAAACTCATCTTATTTGAAGCTGTCTTCTTCAAACTCTCCCTTTTTTTTGTTTCCATCACCTTCTTACACCCTTACACCTATCATCATTACAATAAAACAATCAAAAACTCAAATTTGATATCAACTTTTATCGAGTTAGTACCCATTCTAACGCTTCAAATTACACACCCTAAACTTACATAAACGTCAATCTTAACCCTTAAATCGGTAAGTTTTTTTTGTTAAAGTTCTTCGATGATTAATTTGTTAGATACGACGTTGATTTTGTTTTTCCGAAAAAAGAAACGAAAAGTCATAAATTCTCATAATTTTAATCAAAGATTTCTGTTGGAAACCCTCTTATTTTGATATGTTCAATAATGACACAAGAATTCCAAAGGGTTTTAATTTGGGAAAGGAAAAAAAAGGTTCAAAAAAGAAAGTGAAAGTGATAATTCATCATTTCCATTTTTTTTTCAATCATGGCACCGAATGAGGGCGATCTTTGTGGTATGTTATATAGTTTACAATATTTGAAGGGAAATTTCTCGTTCTTCGTAAGTTTTATTATCGAAGATCGAACAAAATCGTTATTAGATACGATCTTTTGTGCGATACCCAAATAAAAAAGAGACACATAAATGAATCGAAACTATATCTAGATAAGAAACGTGAATCCTGGGTATGGATCGTTACAAGTCGACACAAATAATCGAAGAAATTATAATCGAGATGATGATTAAATTAGTTATTATAGCAAGAACAAAAGTATAAATTAGGTAAGGTCAAAGTCAAAATGTTGAAATAATAAAATATTAATAAGAAGGGCCTAACATTCTTTGAATCATATAATATGTAACAAAAATTGTGGGCATTTTAGCTGTTAGGACTCCCAATTGGGAAGATAAACAAAGAGAAGGGTCTAAATTCAGTGGCACTTATAAGTGAGTGAGACCCACTTTTTATAATCACATCACTTTTAATCTTACCATTATCTTTTAACCAAAGTTTCGTTTTTGATTATATGGGTCGGTTTAGAACCTACCGAATAGGTCAAGGGCTAAGTCGAACATGAAGTAAGAAGATCATATTCACGACTTGAGAGTGAGGGTTAATGTTAGGAGTCGTTTTGGATTTGGTGAAATAGGTCAGATGCTCGAAAAAGGTCATAAAATATAGGCTCGAGATGTACATGGGTTTGAGCTCAAATATGTCTAGAGTGATGTAATTGTTGATAATTAGAAAAACACTAAGAAGGTCATTACGTATACCGGGAAGGAACACCTTCCTTTTTGGTGGCTCAATCATAAGAACTTCAACCCACCTTTCTTTTTGTTTGGAGACTTCAACGTGGATCGTTACATTTTATTTTCCTTTTTTTAAAAAAAAATGCTAAACATGTTTATACGAATAAGTTCTTCTAATCTTCCTTTTGAAAATGGGTTTGGAATCGTAGACTACATTTGAAACTTAAAAAACAATTGTTTATGGTGTGTTTTATTTTAAAATTGGTGTAAAGTTTGAAACCTTTTGTATGTTCATCTTTAACAAACAATGTTATAAACAAAGGGAATTTCATAGGTGTTAGTGTGAGAAAATTTATTATATTTTAAAGATACAAAAGTTTAATTATTTTTGCATCATATTCTATATTGTCTATGGGTAGAAAATATAAATAATTTAATTTCCTCCACTATTATTATTTTAATGTATATTAAAATTTGGGATTTAATTTTGATAGTCAAAGTAGAAGGTTCTCCCATTATGAGTCTATATTATAGCTAACCCTATATTGGATCCAACCAATGGATTGAGTTGAGTGAAGTTTTGAGATTTGATTCAAATAAAAATCCAATTTTTATTAACCTAACCCTAATCAATAACATCATCAAAATTGGTTTGATTTGGTTAGGTTAAGGATGTTGTTTTGTTAGCCTACTTTGGTTTGGTTGTGGGTATAGGTCAACCCAAATTCATAAGGAAAAAGATATATATCCATTTCTAATATAGTTATGGATGAGTTTGAAGCCATTAGTGTTAGTTTCCGTGGTTCAAAAATGGCTCTAGAACATTCCTTGAGGGTAAGGGAAAACAACGATGAAGAACGTTTAGCTATGGTAAAAGAACGTCTAGAACAATCTTGTGCTCACTTTTATATGTTGTTGATGCGTAGTTGGATGAGGAGGATAATATCAGCTTTTTTCAATCGTATATCAGTCTTGTTATAATTTGTCTTCTTTGTGCAATAAAGTTACATAGTGTCTATTTTTCGTTGATAAAGGGGTATTTCCATGAATTTGTCTTGGTATCGTGTTCATACGGTTGTATTGAATGATTCCGGTCGTTTTCTTTCTGTTCATATAATGCATACCGCTCTAGTTTCTGGTTGGGCCGATTCAATGGCCCTATACGAATTAGCAGCTTTTGATCCCTCTGATCCTGTTCTTGATCCAGTGTGGAGACAAGGTATGTTCGTTATACCCTTCATGACTCGTTTAGGAATAACCAACTCATGGGGGGTTGGAGTATCATAGGAGAGACTATAACGAATCTAGGTATTTGGAGTTACGAGGTGTGACCGGAGCACATATTGTGTCTTCTAGATTGTGCTTCTTAACAGCTATCTAGCATTGGGAGTATTGGGATCGAGAAATATTTTGTGATGAACAAAACCTTCTTTAGATTTGCGGAAGACTATTGGAATTCATTTATTTCTCTCTGGGTTGAGTTAATTTGGTTTTGGTGCATTTCATGGAATCGGATTGTATGGTCCATGAATATGGGTATCCAAAGTATTATTTTCTTCTAAATGATCGGTTTAAAGATGATTCGTATCTAAGCTCATTCGAGTTGGACCTTCGGGTTTTTTTTGGTGTTTGTGTAACAAGGATAAGGGTTTGAAGAAGTTCTTATGGCAACATAGTGTTCACTGCCGGTTTGGGTTTAAAAATCAAACCAAACCGTGTGTGCGTGACCATACAAGTGCACGGTGAAACCGTGCAATCAAATGTCCGATAAAACCAACACATTTACCATCTAATCCCCATCTAGTCAAGAAGATCAAAAGTTCCACTAAAGATGAAAGGTTTCTTCGATCGAGTTGGATGAAGATGAAAGGTTTCTTCAATCGATCGAGTTGGATGAAAGGTTTCTTCGATTGATCGAGTTGGGGAATGGTAGCTAAGTTTCTACTACAACCTAATCAAATCCAAGGTAAAGTTTTGGGGATGGAGCTAGGAAGGAGCATACAAGGCCATTGTTGATGTAATCCAATAAAGTTCCAAGGTGATTTCTTTTCAGCAAAATCCATTTCAAATAGCAAACATGATTCTCGTACAAATACATCCACATCTATTTAGGAAGCATCATTAATTCATTACATAAAAACAATGCTATTGAGTCGATAACACCACAAAATACTTCAAAAATTTCTTTCATTATTCAGAATTCAAACCCAACCTAGGAATCATCCACCCGGAACATCCTTATAGATCACAGGGACTGCAACCAACAAAAATGACTTTCATTTCAATTTCCAGAAGCAATCCCACTTCAAATGAAACCCATCTATCCCTGCAAATGACGAGAAACAACACAATCATATTATCGAGTCGACGAACTTGAACCAGAAGCTAGTCAATTTTGTACACGAGAGTTCAGACTATGTTATCCCGAGACAACATAAAACTAGACAGTGAAAATTATTAAGATTCAAAATCCCTGAGTGAAAAGATGGTTCTGAACATTGTTATGTTTTACCTTGTTGGCAATATTGTTTGAGAGCCAGTCAAGTCCTTCATACAACCCTTCACCGGATGTGGCACATGTGCTCTGGATGTACCTGAAACGGGATTTCAAGACATTGTATTACTACCTTAATGTTTAAGCCATTGCAAGTGTTAAGAGTTGGATGATCATCAAATGTACCAGTGACGTTGTCGGAGGGAGTGAAGACCAAGCTTATCGGTGATCTCAGCAGCATTCATGGCATTGGGAAGATCTTGCTTGTTGGCAAATACCAAAAGCACTGCATCCCTCAGCTCATCCTGTAAGTGCAACGCATGTAATCGTTTAGCCAATAAACTAGAATGAAACAACTGTTTCCTGTAGCTTATGCAAAGGATATCGGAATCTGATAATCGGTCTTTATTATGAGTACCTCATTCAACATTCTGTGCAGCTCATCCCTAGCTTCAACAACACGGTCCCTGTCGTTGCTATCCACCACAAAAATAAGTCCTTGGGTGTTTTGGAAATAGTGCCTCCACAATGGTCGGATCTAGGAACAAAACAGACATCAAATCAGTGGAGAGAACAAAGAGAGAAAAGCTAGTATTACCCATGTGCTAGATGATTGGCTAGCATCTATGAGTCCGTGGAAGCACTAGTATCAAATTATATACACGTTACATATAAAATTATAACTCAACACTCATAAGAAAGTTCAAAAGTTTAGAGGGGTTCACTTGTAAAATCTGTACTTGTGACTAAAAGCCAGGTAATACAACGAAAAAGTGTAAGGGCATATAAGACGCCAGATATTAACATCTATCGATCAACATTGACAGATTAAGAACAAGCATCTATCATGTTACAAATATACCATACTCAAGGAACTCTGTACAACGACAGCAACATTATCAATTGATTCAAAAAAACACTGTCAGAAGTCTAGCACCTCGAATGATCGAACAGAGAAAGTAGAAAGCCAACATTACCAAATAGGACCAATCAATGTACCTTGTCTTGACCCCCAACATCCCAGACAGTGAAGCTGATGTTCTTGTATTCCACAGTCTCAACATTAAAACCTGCACACTCATATACAAGTCAGTTAGCCTAAGAATAGACCACTGTTTCAATCAGCCACTTTCGCAACATTTCGGGAATCTCATGCAACTATGACAGAAAGTTATGATTGTATGGTTCGCTCATAGCCTCTAATCAGCCCAATATTACGAAGGAAATATCCCTCCTTCCGTATTGATAACAATTGGAGGCATACAAATCAGAGATGAAAGCACAAGCCCTTACAGGTCCTAGGTTCTTAATTAGATTAATTATCCAGAGATCCATTATAAATTCAACTACGCATAGATAAAACAACAATTCATTATAACAACTCAGATTTTTTGTGATGATGAACATGATGATGCAAACAAACAGGGAACTGTCAAGTTAAACAAACACGTTCAATCGATACAATCAAGACACAAAGCGTCAAATTGTTGTAAACAGAAAGCATCAATGCCGCCATTTGCTAATCCATAAATTCAATAGTTGGATATGATACAACGACTTACCAATGGTAGGAATGGTGGTGACAATTTCTCCCAGCTTGAGCTTGTAAAGGATCGTTGTCTTACCAGCTGCGTCGAGACCCACCATGAGAATTCGCATCTCCTTCTTGGCAAAGAGCCGGCTGAAAAGCTTGGTGAAAGACAGCCCCATTTTTCAAGTAAACTGAAAACAAATACAACAAGCCTGCATCAGTAAAATAAACCAGAACAATCCTCCCTTAAAATACACTGACATCAGATACTTAAATCAGCCAAAAATGTAAATAAAACCCAAAAGAGAGGAGGATCCGGTATTTTGATTCAAAGATTGAATACCCTAGATTCAAAATGAAACAACGAACACGACCATAACGCCATTTTCATCCACAATTCAAGCCAAAACCAAGTAATCGACATAGCACAATAAAAGCATTAAAAAAAGATCCCCAATAAGACCGCTCGATCCAGTACAATGGAAACACAATCATCCCACAAAAGTAAACACATGCATCAACGCAAATCCGATTATAAACATGCCGAACGCAATCCAAAGCAAAGAAGGGTCAGATCAGATCCAGATCAGAGAATTCAAATTAATCAAAAGCCATGAAAGAACAATCAATTCCAAGATAAACCGAAGATCAAAGAGGGAAAAAAGAGGGAATCACCAGAGGACAGATCCAAGCAGAATGAATCAAAATTAAGGGTAAAATCCACAGGATTGTGGGGAGATCTTGGAGAGAAATGAGAGAAGCGATTGAACAAAAAACTTACGGGACTTGAAGAGTTCGGATTAGAGAGATCGGCCCCAAATAGAACGATAGAACGATAGATCTCTCTCTCTCTCTCTCTCCTGCACACGAGAGAAGCTGTCCTTCGCAATCAATCGCGCATTCGTAATTTATGGGGCTCTTATTTTTATAAAATTAAAATATACTTTATTTAAAATATTAAAAAAAAATCAATAAAAATGAATATTGTCACGACGTGAGAAAACGTTCGTTTGCACGGTTTTTCCTTAGCTTTTTTCTTGTGGTTCAATGACGCCGTTATGACGTTGCTTAAACTGTAAGTGCTGTTTGGGAGAAAAAAAAATTCGAATCTCGGGTCGGCTTCTTTATCCGTAATCGGGATAGTATTGATCCATTCCCAAATACTTATGTTGGAAAAAAAATTAGGAGTTTGTTGGATTCCCCTAAATAAATAAAAATTTAAAAACAAACGTTGCCAACGATAGCGGTAGGGTCGGGTCGGTAGCTGTGAAAGTGAAGGCGGAGAGATCCGAGAGGGTTGATTTGAGGATATTTTGGTCATTTTATATATTATAAAACTTCGATTCTAATTAAACACTTCTCAATTTAATTTGAAGTTATATACTCAAAATCATTTTATAATAAATCATTTTGAGTAAAGATTGAAAATGACGTTTTTTTTCTTCAAAATTTGACGTATAAATTTGAGTGTAATTCATAGGTGTGTTTAATTAAATATAAAACGATAAGTAACATACACCAAAAAGGACGATAACATAAAAATGAATGAATGTAATGGAAAAAGATGAAAGGCACCTATTACCATTTCAAAAATCGATGATGGGCTGACGCCGCTCTTGCCATTATTAGAACTAAAAACCAAGAAATAAAATTTGTATTTTACACGAAATACACCCGCATATGGAAAATTTAAAACAAAAGTTGTGAAATCCCACGTAGACTGGGAAAGAAACGAGTGTGTCAGCGAGGACGCTGAGCTCCGAAGGGAGGTGGACTGTGAGGGCTGTTACAAAATTATCGAGTTACAAAAGTATTGAGTAGTAGCGTTTAACATAAAATCAGTGGTACATTAGGAAATGGTGCAGTAACTTAGGCATTGATTATTGCCGAATATGGTTCATTTTTATGACTACAAGAGGCAGCGACTTACCTGACTTATAACTTATAACTTACAATTTATTTTATTTCTCCTCTCCACAGGACTGAGGAAGGCATCGGCAAGACCATGGAAACATGATTCAAACTCCAAAACATATTATCTGCTAGGATTTTCTCCTTATTGTCATACTCGATCAACAGCCATGTCGGATCGCCCTCCAGTCATCCTCTCCGCTCTTTCTCCACGTTCGCCTGTGAATTAGGCATCATATAAGATATATACCAATGTGATACGAAATAATCTTAATGTTTTTCAAGTTTCATAGAGGCAACTTGAAATTTTGATAGTTGGCCAAAGCTAACAAGTACCTGTACGAACTCTTATCACGTCTGAGATTGGTATCACTGTGTGGAGATGAAAAATGTGTCAGAAGTTCGATAGGAGTCTAAAAGGGTTCATTAAATAAAGAAAAATTAATTCCGAGATTCGTTTTTCTTCCATGTGTGCATTTAGATACGTGCTCCAGATTGCAAGCATAGGGCATGATAACTTAAATGATGAACTCTAGTAAAGTCGATGTGCTTCATCTTAAAATCAACTCTAGTAAACTCTAGTTAGATGGTTACAATTTTGGGTGGATGATAATCGAGTTATTGTGTTTAAGGCTTTTATTTACTTGAATAAAATTTACATAGTGTTTCATTATGGTCATATAAAGTATGAAAGTTACAACTCTAGAAATGTCTCAGGAAAGGTTAAGTGTTTTTATTTTGAAGCTATATAAAGTCACGTTATCTTTGTAAAGAGACTTGAAAAATGTAGTAAAAAAAACATTTGTGATTTCTTTTGGCCAAGGACCAAGTTTTTTTACAATTCTATGTAATTTAGATTGCATGTTTAGAAAGTTAGACATGATCGATCTTGCTTGTGGAGTGTTTCGAATATCAAACAAGTGTTCTTGTCTTGAGATATTCGATCAATAAGGTAATCTGAAATTTACTTTCCCTTGGAGTGATTCCTTATCATTAGGGCTAAGTGTTCTTACCTTTTCATTTAGTCAACGGCTAAGTTTCTTTGCAATTCTATAGTAGTTTAGATTGCATGTTTAGAATCATTCAAGCTAGACATGATCGATCTTGCTTGTGGAGTAATTCGAATCTCAAACAAGTGTTCTTGCCTTGAGATATTCGATCAACAAAGTAATTTGAATCTTACTTTCCGTCCCTTGTAGAGATTCCTTATCATAAACTTATAAAACAGAACAATTTATCTCACATTGCATCGCGAAAACTTATTTTTTAGTTTGTTACTAATAATTAACACATAAGGTGCTAATCTAGTGAACATAGGAAACTAGTGTTAATGGCAATGCATGAAATCAAACAAGTGAAATTAAAAGACAACACAAATGAACAGCTCAACAAACAGGACAGTAGATTCAGAGAATAGAAATTAAGCAAACAATTACGACATAAGCAGATAAGGAGCTGAGGCATTAACAAAAATAAAGTTATGTTTTACCAAAAATTTTGCCATCACCAATTTCGCCAGTTCTTGCCTCCTCAATTATCTTGTCTATGACAGCTTCAACCTGATAAAAGGATACTTAAATTTAATCATAATACCCATGGATTCTAATGCAGTAGTTTGCACAATATATATGTGCAAAAATTATTTAACCTGTTCTTTAACGACCACAATTTCCATCTTAACTTTAGCAACAAAGTTGTCTTCAGAGAATTCAGACCCTAAACAGTAAATGAAAGAGAATAAAGTTATTTGGAATCATAAGCAAACATCAGGAATGACCAATGGGAAATGACATGAGAATCTAGAAACAGACTCACATGTACAAATAGATTCCCCTCACCATGCACCAAGACAGAGAGAATCACGAAAGAAAAACTTACCACCATGCCTCTCTGTGGATCCACCTTGAGAACCAAAGCCCTTCACTTCAGATACCGTGACACCTCGAATACCCATTTTCAGCAATGCCTTTGTTTTTCTCCCAAAGAAACAATAGAACAACTTAATGCAAATGCTTTGCAAAATAGGATATTTAAACAACAAAAATCTGCATAATCTCCATTCTTTGGCTATCATTAAAGCACATAAAATGTATACATCTTTGTCAGGTAAGATAGGTTAAAGGTTAAGAAGTTCTTAACATGACATGAGTCGCTAATGTTAGCATTCTGGACGAGCACCAACCGTTCATTGCATTACACAATTGGTAGTATGCAACCAATTAGAAATGCAAGTATGATATCAACTGGTAGTTTTCCCTCCCTCGATAGCCTCAATATTATGATCCTAAACTACGCTTCCTATGATGCCAAAAAATTCAAAGTTTACATAATTCTGTTCCCCCGTAGTCTCAGGTGCCCTAATTTTACCATATCGACCATCCGTTCAGTGCATTACACAACTATTTCATATTTAACAATAAAACCAAACGAGATTTTGCATATTCCAAATGGAAATTACGAATGACAATGTTCAAGGTTAACCAGATCTTACCGATGAAACATTTTGGATTCTCCACGGCCTATCTCGTCCATATACACCAACATAGCACACAGATAAATACGTATCAGATGCAACAAACTCAGCAAGATTACTCAAAGTCTTCAAAAGATAAATCCAAATTATAAACTAAAGAAAACGACAAAATCTACATTCACAAACTCCAAATGTAGCAATAGAGAACACCATGGAGCCTATCCGTACCTGAGGATCGCCTCCACTTTGTAAAATTTGGAATCAGGCACATAATCTACAAAGAAAAGAAAACCGCATATTAAAAATTGAGAAGCTGAAGATCCAAAATCCGTTTGTGAGCACAATATATAAAATGCGAGGCGAGTGATGGATACCGAGAGAGGCTTGGGCCTTGACTAGAGGAAGGATTCGGCGATTGGAAGGCTTGTAGGCGAGGTTGAACTGAGAGAATCTGACGGCGAAGTTTGGAGTGATGGAAGAAGAAGCGAAGTGAGGAAGTTTTGGAAGAGGAGAATGGAAAGGAAGGAGAAGAGCGGTGGGGTTCGTCGCGGTTGCCGCCATGGAAAGTTGTATGCCAGAATCAGAGACGGAGCAGAGTGTCGAGCTGATCGGAAGCCTCGTAGTTCACGTTGGGGAATTTTTTGTGTTTTTGTCCATTTTCTAAAAAGCAAAAGCCCATTTACTTCAACTCTTCATGGTCACCAAAGGCCCATAGGGAAAGGTTGAAACATGGTCAAAAGACATTTTTGTCCCCCATGAATCGTCTTCTTCTTAGTAATAGGAGTGTACACTCAACCCGAGAACCCCGACCCAACCTAACTTAAATTACACGGATTGTATTGGGTTAAATAGCATTTCAGGTTAGGTTTGATTTTGTTCAGAACTCAATCATACGCAACTTGAATTGAACAACCCGACAACCTAACACGAAGATAGAGGGTTGGATTGGGTTACTAATCCAACCAACCCAAACTTTCTGGCCCAACCGATGTACACCTTTCTAGCTCGGCGTTTAAATTAGTTTTGATAATTATAATAATATAATTCAGTAATTCAAAATTAGTAATATCTCTAAAATAATGAAATTTCTGAAATAAAAATTTTAATTTTTTAGATAAAAAATTAAAATTTTAGGAATCATTAATACAAATTAAAAAAAAAATTATATATTTTTAGAAATTTAATAATTTATTAGATACAAAATAGAAATTTGATTATGCGACATCTTATTAAAAATTAATATATAAATAAATGGAGACCCGAAAAATACTCTTGAACATAAAATAACTAAGAAATATTTAAAAGAAAATGCACTACAAAATTGATTGTGTACGAGTCGATCATATGCAAGAAAGCTAAGAGAATAAATCAAAATTTTGAGTTGTTTTGTCGTCGTGCCATTGTCGAGTATGAGTTGGGTACACGGACTCAGATTTCGGGTCAGAGGAGTTGCTAGTCCAAGTTCTCAGTGAGATTTTTTTAGCAAGTTAAATAAGTAAAAGACTCCATAAATAAATTAGTCTCGTTCAAACATGTCTATCTCTACCGGAAAAAAAACATATTTGGTAACACCACATTAAACATATTGAAGAAGTTCTAGAGTGACAAATTAAGATCCAAACAATCAACTCCACTTGCCACTTTCTTTTCCTTCTTCATCGACGGCGGCGCCGCCACCGGAGTGTCTTCTTTAACAAGACAACAACGCTTCGGAAGCTCCACAGCCGTTCCTCCGACTTGTAAATCCTCATCGAAATCCTCTCTCTCGAACCTCAAAATCCAACTCGACTGATTCTGCGACGTTTCCGTCGTCTTCATCCTCTTCCTCGTTTTCTCCGCCGCCGTTTCACCGCCCTCGCCGTTCACCACCTCCTTCCTACACCGATCACGTATTTCCTTAAAATTTCTCACCAGAGCATAAAACGTCTCCATCTCCACCTCCTCCTCCGCCTCCGCCTCCTCCTCCTCGGCGATTGTCCCCCGCGGCGGCTGCCGCTTCTGATTTTCCATCACCAAAAAAAAAAAAACTCTTGAATTTCCGTTTAAAAATATAAATAACAAAATCTGACAACGCTTTACACGCTGTCTTGCGATCTTCTCGTTTACCAACCGGGCTATATAAGCTGTGGAAACTTGGAAGTAGAAATGAAAGACCAAAATGCCCTCCAACTAGCGGCGGAGTTTGAGGGTATTCAGGTAATTCTGGAGTCGGTGTAATTATTTCTCCAAGGCATACTGACGTGGCTTGCTAAAACTGTGTAGAGCTTACAAGGCTTGCTGACGCGGCCATAATGACGTCATTGTAGGTGTAATGGTAGTGCACGTTCGGGCCCACAGTAATTCTACTAAAAAGTTATTATTTTATTTTATTTTATTTTATACTTTAAAAAATATTTACTTTTAAAATTTTGTTCATATCCTTCTTACGTTTTTTTATGAAAATAATTAATAATTAATTTAAAAAATACATAGAAACTTCATTAATGTCTTTAAATTTAGAATATATATATATATAATTTTTTTTTAATTGAAGGCATATCCTAATATTTATTTATAAATATTTGAAAATAAGACTTTAGAAGCTTAGACTTCAAGAGTCAATTATATTTTAGTAATATTTAACTTATTTAAAAAAAGCATATGAATTATATGTCAATTTGTAGTTAATTAAATACGTGGACTTTGTGTAAAAGTCTTTGAAGGGGACAGTAATTCAACATCCAAACATTATTGTAATACAATAATTAAAAATAATAATAAGACTTCATAGACTTGTAAGTCACAATCATCCTACCTATATATATATATATATATATATATATATATATATATATATGTTTTAATATACCTTTATGAATGTAAATTACCCTCATTTGTCACGTTTCCTAATCTTTTTATTTTATTATATCTTTTAATATATTGTAATAATCGAACTTTACAATATTTATTTTAAGTTTTATTTTTTAAATAATTTTATTCAAATTTTATGAAATTAAAATAATTTTTCCCGTGTATATTTTTTTATCAAGAAATTAGAGGTTTGAATTCTCCTATCCACCCAATCAAATAAAAAATTACGCCGGTAATTAATAATAATTATTATTATTTTAAATAGTAATTGAAATATTTTAATTTTATTTTGTTCTCGATTTAAAGGATTCAAAATGCAATGATAAAATTTGGAGAAATTAGGGGGAAATTGAGACATAATTATTATGTTTCCAATTTTCTTGCATTTATTATTATCCGTACACAAATCATTTTCGAGAGGGAAAATTAATTAAATAAAAAAAGAAAATGAGTGGATGACATCAATTTTATTAATTAATGGAAAATATTTAAAGGTCAAAATTAAATTGAAAATTAAGGGGGACTATTTTAGTGTAATTTTAAAAAATAATTGTATTTATTAATTATAAAAAAAAAATCATTATTATTTTTATTTTTAATTAATTTTCAAAAAGTGGTTAGAACTAGAGAGATTATACACTTATCAAATTCTCTTTAAATATATAATTTTTTAATTAATAAAAAAACATATCAAAGCACAAAAATATCACTTTAATTGGATTAAATCTGAAAAAGTAATTTTGTACTATTTAACTTTAAAAACTTTCTTTTAAAAAATCATTTAAACTTTTTAAATCTAATTATATAAAAATATGCACAAAAAAATCATTTTAAAAAAAAAAATAATAATGATTTTTCTAGTAATGGGCTTTATGGGCCGAAAATATTGAAAAAGGCCGCGTAAAGGCCCATGAGGAAAAAGGACGTTCAGGCATAAGGTTGGGCTTGGCCCAAGATGATAGATGACGTGGCATGTTATTTAAAAAATATATGATTTAATTAATTGAGTTATGTTCCGATTAACCTAACCCGAGTCGGGTGGGTGGTCCGGTGCGTGCACCGACGTGCCAAACTTTGGGACATTGGTTTGTTTGTTGATGGTCGCGCGTGCTACAGAACAGCCACACCAAATGAGCCCACCACCTTCCACTCAAATCCCACTTTTTTCCCTTTTTATTTAATTTTTATAATATAGTTTTCTCTTTTAATTATTTAATCCCATTTCTAATTTCATCTTAATAATTTAATTTTTTTAATTTTTAGTCGAATATTAAATATTAAATTGGGGGGACGGGATGGTTCAGGAATCAAATTGTTATAAACTCGTAAGAGCATGAACTAAAATGTCGGGCTAAATTAATAAAAATATCCCTAAATTTTCAAAAGTTAAAATAATATTCTTAAATTTAAGAAAAAAAATTATACGTATAGAAGCTCGAGTATGACTCAATGGGTTAAAGCATATGACCTCGAGTAAGTGGTCAGAGATTCCCGAATTTCGTCCCCTACTTGTTGAACTCATTTTCTTTTATACGTCATGAGAAAACCTATCCTATCGAACATGTTTCTATCAATTTGAAGAATTTGTAAGGACGAGAATGAAGAAAAGTCATTTTCTCGAACTCGACCAACCTACAATCACGCTTAATCGAGCTGAAGAAATGGAAAGAATAGACCCAATCCACTCATCAAAAAGTTAGGATCATTGTTTTGGGAAAAGGACTAACACCATCATGAATGCATGCCATTTTGAAAAGAACAAAAAGGAGACATGTTGGTGGGTGAGTGCAATTTTTTGTGCATATACTCGGAGTGCGAATAACGTTCGAGTACATCTTTAACTCAAAGTCGACAGATATCATAATATAACGTAGCTATAAATCAACTACTTAATAGGAGTTGTTTTTTCGTGGTATCGTGTGACATGACATATAAACTTGATCGGGCCTCGTTTCAACTACATTCGTGATTATTTTATATACATATGATTGTATGTTGTGGTAAGGATCAACAATACTCATTGTCATTGTTTAATTTGATAGAAGAAGGAAGCCCCTCTTGCAAGCATGAGACAGGGGGAATGGTAAGTGTTTGAAGATCTCCATAAGCATTCCAACAAAAAGGGTCCAATACTATATCTCCTTGAGCAGGAAGGAGCTCGATCTCCGACAACGTTAGGTTGGTACACGGGACGGCGTCGCTGCAGGCGAGGTGCATAGGTGAGCTTCGAATGTCGTATGTTCCTTTGATGTTTGTGTATTCAATGTCTGATATTGAGACAGCTGAGGTTTGGTTGGTGCAATCTTTGGTTAGACAGTAGAATTGGTCGATAATGATGGGATTCCTAACGTTGTCCATGTGAATGTTGCTAAATGTTATTCCTCTTACGGCTCCGTACCCACCTTGCCATGTCTTGATCCGAACACCGTTGTCTGAGTCTTTGATCACCGAGTCCCTGACCGTTATGTTTGTAACACAAGCTCTCGAGTTTCGAACACCAAGACTTCCGATACTGGGCCGAAATAAAAAGGTCTAAGAACAGGAGATTATTAATATCTTAACTAATTGAACTACTACTAATTTATACCATACCTAATTCCATGACTTGGTCCACAAGTGATGTTCCGGATATCGACATCATATGAACCCGACCCAATTGATACACAATCATCCCCTACATAACGATGAGTAGAATCAGGATTTATAATTCATACTCTTAGCAAAGATACTTTTCAACCAACTTACCATTGTAAATGACTGAATTATATATCCCGACGCCATTTGTGTTCTCGATGTGGATACCATCAGTGTTGGGACTAAGACCCGGAGACTTTATATGAATCGACTCTATATGAACATTCTTGCAACCGTCGAATCTGAAGTGAAACTGAGGACTGTTTGTGAATTTAAGTCCTTGGACAGTCAAATTCGAGCTCATGAAGAACCTTATAGCCTAAAATCATTACAATGTGATACACATAAGTAATTTCATCATATCCCGATCTTAATAGAGAAGTATCATATGGTCAGCACGAACTTACAATTGGGCTGTCACACGGTCCTGGTAACGTGGTTCCATTTGGTCCCTAAAGTTTAAAAATATCTTCGTGTTAGAACGTCGGAGACATTTACTTAAACATCGAAGAAGATCGAACCAATACCTTGTGTGGTTTGCAAGGAAGATCCCACCATTTTTGACCTCGCCCATCAACCACACCTCCACCCTCTAAGGACATCCCATCAATTCTATAGAACACCAACCACTGCCGGCGACTAGCATTCCTCGGCCAGGCATCAGGGCCATCCGGTGGCATCAACGTGCCATCAACCCACAACATGAGATGACCATGGCAAGGGCCAGTAAAGATTGTTGATTGAATCATAAACGAGTAGCCATAAGGAACGAGCACGACGGCAGCATTGTCACTCTGGCACGCCGTATCCCAAGCCATCTTAAACGCCTCGGTGTCGTCAGCAACGCCATCGCCGACAGCACCAAAGCCTCGTACGTCGAAGATATTCGTTTCGTTAATGTAATCGCCATCGCCCGGTGAAGGAGAAGGAGTAGGAGGATGTGAAATGTAGCTACGTTTATGATGGTGAGAGTGTTTTTGCTTGGAATGATGATGCCATCGAGCTTGAGAAGAACAAAGAAGACAACACAAAAAAGTAACACAAAATGACAATGACAACACAAAATTAGACATTTTTTGAGATGGGTATGTCTCAAAACACTCAAAAAACACTTTCTTCAACGAAATTACTTGGATTTCTCAAGAACCCAAGAGGGTATTTCAACATGGGATGAACACAAAGCAAGAAAGGCTGAATCTTTGGCTATATAATGAGAGAAAAAACACAACTTTAAGTGAAAGTGGAAGGTGAATCAAAGGGTTGATGTTGAAATTATTACTTTTGGATTGATTATTTGAGCAGTGGAACCGACCAAATTCATGTAGGCATTGACCTTTAATACACAAAATGGAGAGTGGCATTGAGTGTTTGAGAAAAAGGAAGAAGAAAAGGGCAGTGGGATTGGAGATAAGCCTCCCATGTTCTTCCCATAACCATGCCTCACTTTGGTCCCAAATCTAGTTTCAATAATCTGACAAAATTTCTATATTTTTTTTCAAAAACAAAACCCTAAAGTTTCAAGCTTTATAGGCCTGCCTATTAATGAGGTCATTAGTACTCATAAAAGCCAAAATCATTGTCAATTATAGGATGATTATTGTAACATGTTTAAATTAACTTTTGGAAAAGATTAAGAAACGTAATTGTGATGTCTCACATTGATGGGAGAGGAGAACAAATCACCGTTTATAAGAGTGTATAAACCTTCCCCTAGCAGACGCATTTTAAAGTCTTGAGGGGAAGCTCGAAATGGAAAGCCTAAAGAGGACAATATCTGCTAGCGGTGGATCTGGGTCGTTACAAATGATATCAGAGCCAGATACCAGACGATGTGCCAGCCTTCTCGCTGTTCCCCCGAAGGGGGATAGACACGAGGCGGTGTGCCAGTAAGGACGTTGGGCCCCAAAGAGGGGTGGATTTGGGGGCGGTTCCACATCGATTGGAGGACGCTGGGCCACGAAGGAGAGTGGATTGTGAAGTCCCACGTTGGTTGGGGAGGAGAACAAACCACCCTTTACAAGGGTGTGGAAACCTTCCCCTTGCAGATGCGTTTTAAAGTCTTGAGGGGAAGTCCGAAAGTGAAAGCCTAAAAAGGACAATATCTGCTAGCGGTGGATCAGTCGTTACAATAATCATATGTTGTAGTGTTTTCCATGTCAGAGAAACTAAACATTCTTTATAAATGTGTGAAACTTTGATAAAAACCCTAATGAAACCCTAATCACTTGACCTCTTTGGCTACTCACCCGAACGTTAACTTTTCTCAATTTAAAAACGACGAACGAGATGGGTTTTTCTTCTTCTTCGGGTTGAGCTAGTAATTCAAGCCACATATTAAGAACCAAAGATGCCTTGAAGAGCTTTTTTCAGTGAATCTGCTACTTGAAATGCTGATTGTTGCTGTTGTTGGAGAACTTCAAAAGCTGTTTTGAACTAAAAAGAACATGTTTTTGGTCACAGCTTTAGGCTTAAAAAGTGAGGATTTAAGGTTATTAATTGGTGCAAACAGGTTTTGATACTTGTAAATTGCAGAAGGAATGTAATAGACAACTACAAGTGGGAGAGTGGCTGAAAGGCCTGCTTTTAAAGCAAAACAAAACAAAAAAAGAAACCCCATAAGAGAATTTTGATAATTGTTTAATGAAAAAAAAAAAAATCGACACGTCGGGTTGTAACGATTTGAACCATAAACTTTTAATTCTGATACCATATTAGAAATCACCCATCTCCACAATGGTATGATATTGTCCATCTTGAGTATAAGCTCTCATGGCTTCCACAAAAAAGCATCGTACCAATGGAGATAGTATTACTTGATTATAAACCCATGATCATTCCCTAAACTAGCCGATGTAGGACTTTCATCCAACAATTACAACATCTATCGAAGGTCGGTTTAAACCATGAGGCTGACAATCATACGTAACGGGCCAAAGCGGACAATATCTTATTAACGGTAAGCTTGAGTTGTTACAAATACTATCTGAGTCAGATCAAAGTGAGCCGTGTGCCAACGAAGACACTGACCTTCAAAGGGGGTGGATTGTGAGATCCCACATCTGTTGGAGAGGGAAACAAAACACAAACCGATGAACTGAAAGTTTAGGGTTCGAACCGATACAAACTCGTAGGGTTTATATGAAAGTTTGAAACTTTTTTTTTTGTTTGGGTGACTTTTTGAGTTTGTGGAAACATGGTATGTGAGAGTGGGAGTAAAACGACATGACAAAGGGCAGTGGAGACTTGGTGGTGCCCTCTGCATCTCCATCCATCTTCTTTACTCTCTCTCTCTCTCTCTCTAACACTGCCTCACATGCCTCTAACACACACACCACAAAAAGCTATTTCTACTTTAAAAAAGAGCCCCAAAGTTTTATTCAATTTGTCTCCCTTTTTACGTTGAATCTATATTCTATTAGGGTACCCTCTATAATGATACGATATTGTCAAGCTCTCGTGACTTTCGTAATAAGTCCACTACTAACAAATATTATCCGTTTTGGCTCGTTACATGTCGTCGTCAGCCTCACGATTTCCAAACGCGTCTACTAGAGAGATGTTTCCACACTCTTATAAGGGATGCTTTGATTTTTCTAAAAAACATCATACCAATGAAGATAATGTCTCGTACTTATATATTCAGAATGTTCCCTTAATTAGTGGACGTGAGACTTTAACACAAAAGGGTTTTAAACCAAATAAGATTTAAACATATCTCAAAGAGTGTTTAAAGAAGATTCCAAAGAAGAGAATAAAAAGAGAGATATTTTAAAGGAAGAAAAAGGGAAAAGTGTGTAATTTGCAAAGAGGAAGACAAATTTGTGAGTAGGCAATGCCAAATTGCCAATTTTGACTTAGGGGTCAAATTTTTGGCCACGCCTTACCCCACTACTCGTGGTGGGCATGCATTCAAAATCGAGCCTAAACCCTAATACCTTCTGGAACCCACGTCGATATCATATCTAAAAAGAATGTTGGCTGAGAGATTTGAATCTTTGACCTCTTAATCGAATATACGTGTCTAAATTAGTTGAACTATGTGTTAGTAACCCCCGACCCTCCACAATAGTATGATAGTCCACTTTGAGCATAAGCTCGCATGACATTGCTTTTGGTTTTATCGAAAGACCTCGTACCAATAGAGATGTATGACATATTTTAATTATTTTTAGCAATTATATTTTAGTTTAACTATGTTGACGTGTTTATGCTTTGTTTTGGGCCTAGATTGAGGCCCGGGTACTTAACAAGGTGATGGGCTTAAAAAGTTCGGTTTTGTCGGCCCAAATTTGGAAGGCCCAATGTGGAATAATAAATTATATTTCAATTAAATTATTCCTTTAAATTTACTATTTCATTAATAAATTTGTGTGGTTGGTTGGAGAGAATCATTTTACTGTCCCCAATACGAACAAATCAAATTCGAACACGTGTCAGATTCATTTTTTAATTCACTATTTCACCAATTATTGTCTTACTCCGATGTTCAATAAAAAATTAATTCATATTATCCACCATTTATTATTTTAAAAAATAGTTAAAATCATTTTTAAATAATTTCAAAATCATTACGAAATATATTTTTAATACCAGAAGAATCACACTATTTTTATATTTAAATAAATAACCTAATAAATAAAGTAATATATATATATATATATATATATATATATATATATATATATATATATATTGAGACTATCCATTCATGATAATATAGTTTTTATGTCGATCCATTAAAAATAAATGAATAGTTTTGATATAATAAAACTCACGATCTACCCTCTTTCGAGAGTTCAGCGTCTTTGCTGGCACACCGTCAAACTCAAGTCTACTCACAATTTACTTCCTTTGGCAACTCAATGTCTTTGCTAGCACACCGTACGGTTCAAGCTCATTACAATTTACCCCATTAGGAGCTCAGTGTCACGGTCATGCTCGTTCAAGGCATGTTGCCCATGGCCGCATGCCCATGACAAACCCAACCCTTTATATCTTTTCATATTTTAGTGTTTTACTTTTGTATTTAAGTATGATGTTTCAGAAATATCATGTCTAGACCTATCAGACATGAAATGCCTCAAAATTTATTATAGGGGGATATGACTAGTTGTTAACTTCTCCATCCCTAAGGTTATATACTGTGAGCCGTTGTTATTTCTCTCTTGCTTGTTTATATAACGTCTCTTTCGAAAATCTCTCTCTGTCCTCGTTTTCTAAAACTTTCTCTTAAAATCGAGGCTAGAGTCTCGAGCATACGTCGCTTGACCGTAGGCAACGTAAGAACGAATTGGCTTAGCTCACTTGTCGTTGGAAAGTGAGTGCCGCACAATAGCAAGTGCGCTGCCATAAAAAATGCGATTGTGACACTCATGTTCGTTGGCATCACAATTCACTTTCCTTGGAATCCTAGCGTCTTCGTTAACATATTGTTCGGTGTCTGGCTCTTCTATCATTTTTAACTGTGTAAGCCCGTTGTTAACAATATATTGTCCACTTTTTTCCGTTACATATTTTTAAATTGTATCTCAGTATTTGGAATAAAATATATTACAAAATAAATAACTTTTGGTAACCACACATATAAAGTGTTTTAAGTTGATGAGACAGTAAAAGGTGGCACGTGTTTGATGGAAATACACACGTCTCTGTGGTTTCCTCCACGTTTATCTAGAACAACTTTTTCTTTTTCTTTTTTTATTATTTTTTGTTCACTATAAAATAAAACACATGCACATCCTTTATATTAAATATATGTTTTTATTTACAAAATAAATAAATAAATAAGAGAAAATTAAAATTAAGAAAAGTACAAATTGTGGAAATTGATGTCATCAATTAGGATAAATATGAGAGAAATAAAATCAATTACTTTTAATTAATTATAAGAAATAATCAAATTAATATAATAATAATAATAATAAAGAAAAGAAAATTAATTTTATTTAATGAGTGGGTTGCTGAACTACACCACCCAAACCAAACTCAATCCCCACTCACAATACTCTAAAATCAACATTTTTTTTTATTTTTTATTTTAACGTTTATTAGACAAATATTATCGATGATAAATAGATCGACGTTACAAATAAATAAATAAAAATATCACAATAACACTTTATCATGACATCGATCATGTTAACTAACAGGCTTGATGTAATCTCATTAAACTATATGCTTATTTTAATCTAACTTAGATATACTAAGTGAGATCTCATTCTTTATAAAAATGTGGAAATTTTAAAATTGTGAGGCTGACAACGATACGTAATGGATTAAAGTGGATAATATCTATTAACGATGGGCTTAGATTATTATAAATGGTATTAGAACTAGACACCGAATAGTGTTCCAGCGAATATGTTGGCCGCCATGAATGTGGATTGTAAGATGGTTAAATGTATTTTAAAATTATAAGGCTAATAGTGATACATAACATGTCAAAACGGACAATATCCATTGGTATGTATTTTAGGGAATGATCAACATAGACTAATTTAGGAAATTATCATGAGTTTATAATTAAAGAATACTATCACCATTGCTACGAGGCCTTTTAAGGAAACCAAAGTAAAGCCTGGAGAGCTCTAAAGTATTGAACAAAGGGTGTACTTTGTTCGAAGGCTTCAAAAGAAAAAAAAATAAAAAATTTAGAGATAATCTATTAGATATCCATAGATGATTTTGATCTAATATTAACGATAAGAATTATTTTTTTTAAAGGTAAAATATGTGGATGCATTTTAAATATAATATTAAATGTAAGAATATTTTTATTTTTATTTTTAAAAGTGGAGAGTATTAAAAAAATGTATAAATGGATGAAAAAAAAGGGAATTAGAAAAGTTATTGATAATGGACTAGAGACTATATAAATTTGAGCCACTCTTTTGTTGACACGTGGTGATAGACCCACCAATTTATTCGAACCGCGTCTGAAACCATCTGACGGGTCGGCCAATTCTGACACGTAATTCCAGCACTCCTTAAATAATTGCTTACGTAATCTCAACCCATATTAATTTTATTATTTAAGAAAAGAAAGCACTATTATTTATTCTTATCGATAGTTTTAATTAAATAAATTAATAGAGGATTATTATTTTTTAAAAATTATCAACATATATTTTCTTTTCGCTAACAACTAAAAGTCTAAAAAAGTAGCTTAATTTCCACGTCGGCAGGCATGGAAACAAGTCGCTAGAAAGCTCTACAGCTGCCAGACCCATGATCCTACGTCACATAACGGTCTCCCTTTAAAGAGAAACGAAGTCAACGCAATTCAAAGGAAGGCTATTTCAGTAATTTTGCAAAAGTTAAGAAAATAAGCCTGCCACGCGTCAACGCGAAGACGGTAACGTGTCTTCGTAAACAAGTCCCGATAACGGCGTTACGTGCTCCGTCTCCTTCCATGAATTTACTCTCCCCCGCGTCGTCTCAACTATATATTGTTCTTCATCGCCGACTTGTTCAAAAATATTTCCGATCAACATTCTAAAATTTCCAGAGAAAAAAAAAAAAGAAAAAAAGAAACCGATCCGAATTCTAATTCATACTTACCGATCTTCTTGTTGTAACGATTCTGATCGCTCTGTTGAAGAATCTGATTCTTTGGTCAATGTAAAAATGGTGGCTGAAGCAGAGGTTATTGTTTGTCCGAAGAGCCTCCCAGTTTTGGAGGTGCCGTATTACAGTAAGGAGACTCGTCTTGAGGAAATTGAGTCCATTAATGGTGGTATTTCGACTCTCGATCGTGTTCGTGCTTCCGAACCGGTTTCTTCCAGTTCACAATCGGTATGTTCTTCTTCTTCTTCCTCTTCTTATAGGTAAATTCAACCTGAGTTAGGGAAAGCAACAGTGATCGTTACGAAATTGTTTCTGTGGTGATCGGGTTCGATTTCGGGGCGATAGTGATAGTTCTGGATTTTGGGGTTTAGATTCTTTGGAATCATGATTTCAAGTTCATCTTTGTTTGTATTTTGTGCAAAATTGATCTGTTGTTGGATTCTGAGCGCTTGTTTGAGTTTTATGATATTTGTTTCTGCATCTTCAGGATATTAAACCCATGAAGAAAATTCCAGATTCCGACGCCGATAAGGCGAAGGATAAGGAATTTCCGAATCTCCGGTCGGGTAGCTTTGCTGATATTGGACCGAGGAGATTCATGGAAGATGAACATATAAGGATAGACGATTTGTCTTCGCATTTAGGATCGCTGTTTAAGTTTCCTAAGCCAAGTGCCTTCTATGGGGTGAGCTCAGTTCTTTGAATTTGGGTTGTCTTTGTGTACTATGGACATGATCTTAGTGGAGTTCCTATGCTTTTTCAGGTGTTTGATGGACA
The DNA here is from genome assembly GCF_002806865.2 of Cucurbita pepo subsp. pepo. Lineage (NCBI taxonomy): Eukaryota > Viridiplantae > Streptophyta > Magnoliopsida > Cucurbitales > Cucurbitaceae > Cucurbita > Cucurbita pepo. The sequence goes on along the minus strand of NC_036649.1, from coordinate 7,608,763 downwards.
TGGAGGACCTGAAGCAGCAGCTTATATCAGAAAGAATGTTCTTAGACTCTTTTTTGAGGATGTCAATTTTCCTCAAATGCCAGATTTCGATGAAGTCTTGCCGGAGGAGATACAAAATTGCCTCCGGAAAGCATTTCTTCTGGCTGATCAAGCTCTAGCTGATGATTCCGGTGTCAGTAATTCGTGTGGGACGACGGCCCTGACAGCCCTTGTGCTTGGAAGGTATGTTCTTCCTCCCCCATGTAATGATCCTTCGTCCCTGTATTTGTAGAGTTTGTAGTTTGTTAGTAATCACGATAGAATATTATTGTCCACTTTAACCATAAACTCTAATTGTTTTAGTTTGAGCTTCCCAAAAAGTCTCATACCACTTTGAGCATAAACTCTAATGGTTTTAGTTTGAGCTTCCCAAAACGTCTCGTACCATTAGAATGTGGGACTCCCTCCCAACCCTCCTCGACAATCAAGAGCTGATTGCATTTAATGGTGTATTATCTGTTCTTCAGGCATTTAATGGTGGCGAATGCTGGAGATTGCCGGGCTGTTCTCAGCCGGAATGGAGAGGCAGTAGATATGTCACAAGACCACCGGCCGATTTATTCGCTGGAGAAGCAACGGGTGGAAGAGCTGGGTGGCTATGTTGATGGTGGCTATCTGAACGGTGTTTTATCGGTGTCGCGGGCGTTGGGGGATTGGGACATGAAGCTCCCACATGGCTCTCCTTCACCTCTCATTGCAGAACCAGAATGCAAGCAGGTTGTTCTTACAGAGGAGGATGAGTTCTTGATCATAGCTTGTGATGGGATTTGGGATGTGATGTCGAGCCAGCAAGCAGTCAATGTAGTTCGACAGGGGCTTCAACGGCACGATGACCCAGAGCGGTGTGCTCGAGAGCTCGTCCTGCGTGCTTTGCGATTGGACTCGTTCGATAATCTGACTGTTGTGGTGGTTTGCTTCTCTAGTTTCCATGGCGACGGTTCCTCACTACCACAGCAGAGAAAATTGAGATACTGCAGTCTGTCTGCGCAGGCTCTTTGTAGTCTGCAGAGATGGTTGGATAACAGTGGATGCCAATGAGTGTAACTTCTTCTTCCTGTAAAAACGAGCACTGCAATCCCATTTATTGTAATGTAAATAATTTTCTAATACTAAGTTTTCTTCCGGTTGCTGATTATGAACATGTACTAAATAAACCAGCTGGTCTCAGCATATTTTTGTGCAAGTACATTAACTTTTTTAGTAAAACATATGATGTAAGCACGATTGTTGAAGCTGAACTAAGTTCTTGTGTCATAAACAACTCAATGATCAACTCAATGATGTTTTAAACTAGTGGTGAGTAGTTTAAAAGATTGCACACGCAGTTTATTCCATTGGCCCTCTCCACTTCGCCCATAGATGGAAGATACCTCTTTGCCCCTAAACGAACAATTTTGTTTCGATTGAACCCCCTTTCTCTAATAAGTTAGAGGTCTTCGTAAACATATTAAAGGGTTAATCTTATCCCACAAGTGACATGAGGGTACTCTACTCGTTTGAATTCCTTGTCTTGATCACTTTGATGTTTTCTTACTGCTTTCATGATGTATATTTTCTTTTAATATTTTTTAAGTGTATGATATATGACTGAATTATGTATATGCTGGTAGGCTTAAAACGTATGTATGATAGGGGATGCAACTAGTTGTCTATTATTCCTACCCTCCGTGAGATTGGAAGGGATGCAACTAGTTGTCTATTATTCCTACCCTCCATGAGATTGGAAGTGGATATTTTGGTTTTAGACATGTTGATGCTGGTAGACTTGAAATGTCTGTATTATAGGGAAAACACTCCATTGCCAGTCTCATGAAGGTCAGCTCACAGTATATACGTTGTTTTTTTCAATTCTCTCGAATCTTGGTTTCAAACTTTCTTTTTAAAATCTCTCCCTACCCCATTTTCTAAAATCTTCTTCTCAAAGTCGGGCTAGCGACTTGAATATACATCGTTAGACCGAAGACGACAAGATTTCGAGTTGGTTGACTCACTCGGTAGTGAGAGTGAGTGCCGCACAATCACTTATAAACGTCCCGTAAGAATGCGATTGTGACACCCAAATAACTCAATCCTAACATAGCTTTCTAGACTACGTTTAAGTAACCTCTCAAGCAAAGGTAGCAGCAGTGCCTATATTTGCAAACATCCTATGACATACTAGAAACACATCACGACATTAAGACTATCTCAGCTATGCATTTCATGATTGATTTTAAGCTAACAATGGAACTGAAACCAGGTTAAAGGCTGGAATACTTACAGTGACCACAGAAGGCAAAAGAGGAGGAACTTCATAGAAGACCGACAACTGAAAACAACCAAAACATGAAATTCAGAAATGTTCGAAACTAGGATTAGATTGTAACAGAGTAACAACGAAGATTTATGCATATATGTTTGGATAAAATCGTACAACATCAAGATTCTGCTATGAATTCAGCCAGCAAAGGCTCAGAAGTAGTAATAACGACAATCAGATCCAGTGGAACGAAATCAATTGAACAATTCACGAGACAGTAACAATGCTTCATGAGACTGGCAATGGATATTTGAATTTAGACCATCATCAAATAACATTTCAAGAACAGAACGAACTGGAAGAACATTTCAATATATCAAGAACTGCACCAACCAAACCAACAAACAAACCATAGCAAATAGAGAATCAATAAACGGGAAAGAAACTAACAATGAGGAAACAAATTGTATATTTACGTTCAATTCCGCCATTCCATAGAAGAATTTAGGGTTTCGGCGGCGCTTCGATGGGCCGCGTGGGATCTTGAAGACGAGCTCCGGTAGAAACAGTGACCTAGAATTAATACTTCTACAAGTGGGAATCGCCATAAATAAGACGCGATTTCTCCTCTTCCGAGTAGCCAGATTTCTCGCGAGTTCTCGCGATTTTCCCGACGATTTTTTGTTTCTTTTTACAAACCTGCCTTACATATAAATTGTTTTTTATTAAAAAAAATTAATACATAATTAAACATATCATTAAATAAAGTAATTAAATTTGGGTGACTTTATTGTAAATCTATACACTACTAATGGTCTCAGCATCATTAAATAAAGTCATATGATTGTGTGTTGTTAAGGGTTTGTATGATTTGAGTAATAATGTTCTACTTTTGAAACATTTCAAAGTTGGAACTTTGAGGAATAAACACACCTTCAATTGCAATGAAAATTAACTTGGTGCGATCAAATGGAAGCCAATTTGTCCGTTTTGGCCCCTTACGATTTTTAAACACGTCTGTTAGGGAGAGGTTTTCACACGTTTATAGTGAATGATTCGTTCTCCTCTCCAACTGATGTAGGATCTCACAATCCACCCCCTTGGGTGCCAACATCCTCGCTGGCACACCGCCCAGTCTGGCTCTGATATCATTTGTAACAACTTAAGCCCACCGCTAGCGAATATTGTCTGTTTTAGCTCGTTATGTATCGCCGTCAGCCTCACAGTTTTATAAAGCATGTGCTAGGGAAAGATTTTCACACTTTAATAAGGAATGATTCGTTCTCCTCTCCAACCAATGTGGAATTTCACAATCCACCCCTCTTGGGTGCCAACGTCCTCGTTGGCACATTGCCCCTAGCTCTAATATCATCTGTAACAATTCAAGCTCACTGCTAACATATTTTGTCCACTTTGGCCCGTTACGTATTGTCATCAGCCTCACGATTTTAAAATGCATATGTTAGGGAGAGACTTTCACACTCTTATAAGGAATGATTCGTTCTCCTCTCCAACGTATATAAGATCTCACACGATCGAATAGTTAAGGCTTCAGCACAAATATGAGACAAATAATACCACGTGATACTTGTCACTATGCCAAATAACTCCACGTGATACTTGTCACTTAGTCTTTGATGCTTAAGTTAGTGGGTTAAAGTTAGGTTATGGAGTGTCCTACTTATATATAGCTTAAAAAATGAAGGCAACCAATAATTGAGGACCAATGGTTTGCTTATATTTTCAGCCACACATTGATGAAATAATATCTTCATGGTTCTACCACAAATTTACTATCAATATATGATTATGTTCATATTGGTTGTGTGAAAATTTGAACATAGCAAAGAGCTTAGCTTGAAGACGATCTCAACCATGTCTAAACCCACAAGGTAACAATCTATTCTCTCTCTTTATGTCCATTACCAACATCTCAATATCTTACAAGTTTCTCAACCAGGCGGCTGCATGGGAAGGTGGCTCTCATAACCGGAGCTGCCAATGGCATCGGTGAAGAGACGGCGAGGCTCTTTGCAGCCAACGGTGCTTATGTCGTTGTAGCTGACATCAACAATGAACTGGGTCAGAAAGTAGCAACCTCCATTGGCATCGACCAAGCCAGCTTTCATCACTGCGACGTGAGAGACGAGAACCAAGTCGAAGAAACCGTGAGCTACACCGTTGAGAAATACGGTCGTCTCGACATTCTCGTCAGCAATGCTGGCATAACAGGCTCTCTTACTTCAATTCTAGAGTTCGACATGTCCAACTTTGACAACGTAATTTCAACCAACGTTCGTGGGGTATGTTCTGTTCATACACTTAACTCAAAAGTTTAAGTTGATAAGTTACGATATACATTAAGTTATTTTTTTAGGTAGTAGCGACGATCAAGCATGCTGGACAAGCAATGGTGAAAGGAAATATACGAGGGTCGATCATATGTATGGCGAGCACGGCATCGGTGCTTGGTGGGATAACATCGATGGCGTACACAACCTCGAAGCATGCGGTGTTGGGGGTGGTGCGGTCGTGCTGCGGGGAGCTCGGGGCGTATGGGATTAGGGTGAATTGTGTGTCGCCGTACGCGGTGGCGACGAGGCTGACTTGTGAGTTTTTTAATATGGAAGAGAGTGAGGTTGAAGAGCTTGTTTCTGCATCGGCAAGCTTGAAGGGTGTGGTGCTGAAGGCTAGCCATGTAGCTGAGGCCGTTGTGTTTCTTGCATCGGATGAATCAGCTTATATAAGTGGTCAAAACTTGGTGGTCGATGGCGGCTTCACGGCGGTCAAATCAATAGGGTGATTCGCTTCTTTTAGTGTATGATTTGAATGATGATGAGTATGTTCAAATTCAAATAAAACTTAATCCATCCAAGAGGATTATAGGTTGAGTTGAGAAAAAGCTATTGATATAAATATGGAAATGAATAATCATGAATCATGTGCGAAAGAAATATTAATTGAGCAATGAATAAAAGTTTTCCCTACTTTCAGCGTCCTCGTTATGTACTCGTTGATACTCGTTCCTTTTTCTAATCGATGTGGGACCCACCAATCCATTCCCTTCAGGGTCTAGCGTCCTTGCTCGCACATTGCCTCATGTCCACTCCTCACCCTACTTCGGGGCTCAGCGTTCTCGCTAGTACTCGTTTCCTTACGTTTCCACACCCTTATAAAGAATGTTTTGTTATGTTTCCTTAGCTCGCTAGCACTCGTTCCCTTAGGTTTCCACACCTTTATAAAGAATTTCAGTTCCCTTAGGTTTCCACACCTTTATAAAAAATTTCAATTCCCTTAGGTCTCCACACCTTTATAAAGAATTTAAGGGCTCAACGTCCTCCCTAGCACTCATTCTCTTGGATTTCCACACTCTTATAAAGAATGCTACTGATAAGATAAAGAATCAATACAAGGGGAATAAGATTCGGATTACCTTGTTGATCGAATATCTCAAGGCAAGAACATTGTTTGAGATTCGAATCACTCCGCCACAAGCAAGATCGATCATGTCTAGCTTGAATGATTCTTGTTGATCAAATATCTCAAACACTTGTTTGAGATTCGAATCACTCCACAAGCAAGATTGATCATGTCGAGCTTGAATGATTCACATGCAACCTAAACTACGTAGAATTGCAAAGAAACTTAGTCATGGACTAAAGAGAGCACAAATGCTTCTTTTAATATATTTTCCAAGTCTGCTTACAAATCCAACATACATGCCTTTATATAGCCTAAAAAATGAAACTATGGAAGGCATTACAAGAGTGGTAACATTCATACTTAATTACCATAATTAGCCATTAGTTAATTGTAACCTAACTGAAATAAAAAATCTTAAAATACAATAACTCTAAATTGTAACCCACCCAAAATTAATAACAATCAAAATTCATTCTTTTTTAATGTGGCATGAATTGAAACATCTTTTGATAATTTTGACAACTTTTTCTTCACATCTTCATTGAAGTATATTGTATGATTGATATCTCTTCGTTCATATCAGTTACTCACTTAGGTTTCAAGTTTGGTTTTGTTCTATGGATTCCCACACCCTTCTAATCTTGTTACGTTAGGTTTCCACACTTTCCTAAATAAGGAAGATGAAGTTTGTTCTAATGTACGTTAGATTTCCCTTTTTAGTTTTACTCTCAAAATTCTATCAAAATAGCAAAAATTAAAAACATAAAAGTAGAAAAAAATTAAGGCTTTTTTTATTTTTATTTTTATTTTTAATATCATGTTAATATCTACATTTAAAAATGAATTTTGTAAGGCGTTATTTAAATTGATTGAATTATGAAAGTTTAAAATTTTGATTAATTCAACTAATACATAATTAAACATGTCATTAAAGTAATTAAATTTTAAAATTTTTATTGTCAAATTTGAACATAATTGAATTGAAAAAGGAAACTCGTTAATTAACCCAAATTGATCTAAAAAGGCAATGCCCAATAAAGTTAAAATTTGCTAATAAATTGAAGGTAATAACTTTATTTAAATAAAATAAATAGAATTTAATACGACATAAATAGATAAATACACATTAAATATATATATCATTGAATTTTTTGCATTATTTTATTACATGGATGACATTAAAAATTATTTTAATTATAGGAGATGTATTTATATAAAATATTATGTACAAATTTGAACATATATCCAAAAGCTTGAAGATCATCTTAACAATGTCTAAATCAAGGTAACACTCATTTCTTTCTCTCTTTCTCTATCTATGTGCTAAAATTTCTGATGCAGGCGGCTGCATGGGAACGTGGCTCTCATAACAGGAGCCGCTAGCGGCATCGGCGAGGAGACGGCGAGACTATTTGCAGCCAACGGCGCTTTCGTTGTCGTAGCTGACATCGACGACGAACTGGGTAGGAAGGTGGCTGCCTCCATCGGCATCGACCAAGCCAGCTTTCACCATTGTGATGTTAGAGACGAGAAGCAAGTCGAAGAAACGGTGAGCTACACCGTTGAAAAACATGGCGGCCTCGACATTCTCTTCAGCAATGCTGGCATCATGGGCTCTCTCGCTTCAATTCTATTGCTTGATATATCCGATTTCGATGACATATTTGCAACCAACGTCCGCGGATTATGTTATTTGGAAATCTATTCATACCCTTTAAATTTTAAGAATCTATTCGATTTAGCCTCTAAATTTTTGGATTCGTACTTTTAAAAAGATGGTTGGGACGATTAAGCACGGTGCGCGAGTGTTAAGGATATTTAGTAATAAATTATACTTTCGCGTATATATTATATTTGATATTTTATTATAAGGCAAATATTAGATATTTTCCTTATTACCATAGGTATCTTTCCATTTATTGTTATTTCCATTTATTACTATTTCCATATCCTTGTAATTTATTTGATTATAAATAAGATAACTTTCACACCATTTAGGTGTGGTGGATTAATCAAACATTCACAGCGAGCAATGGTGAAGAAAAACATACGTGGGTCGATCATTTGCACGGCGAGCGTGTCGGCCACGATAGGAGGGGCGGGGCCGATGGCATACACAAGCTCGAAGCATGCGGTGTTGGGGGTGGTGAGGTCGAGCAGCTTGGAGCTTGGGGCGTATGGGATTAGAGTGAACTGTGTGTCGCCACATGGGGTGGCAACGCCGCTGGCTCGCCGGACTTTGAATATGGAAGGGAGTAAGGTTGAAGAGCTTGTTTCTGCATCGGCAAGCTTGAAGGGTGTGGTGCTGAAGGCTAGCCATGTAGCTGAGGCAGCTCTGTTCCTCGCATCTGATGAATCAGCTTATATAAGTGGACAAAACTTGGTCGTCGATGGCGGCTTCACGGCGGTCCGACCAGTCATATGATTGTGTGTTGTTAAGGGTTTGTATGATTTGAGTAATAATGTTCTACTTTCGAAACATTTCAAAGTTGGAACTTTGAGGAATAAACCCACCTTCAATTGCAATGAAAATTAACTTGATCAAATGGAAGCCAATTTGTCTGTTTTTAAAACACGTCTACTAGAGAGAGGTTTTCACACGTTTATAAAGAATGATTCGTTCCCCTCTCTAACTGATGTAGGATCTCACAATCCACCCCCTTGGGTGCCAACGTCCTCGCTGGCACACCGCCCAGTGTCTGGCTCTGATATCATTTGTAATAACTTAAGCCCACCGCTAGCAAATATTGTCTGTTTTAGCCTGTTACGTATCACCGTCAGCCTCACAGTTTTAAAACGCATGTGCTAGGGAGAGATTTTCACACTTTAATAAGGAATGATTCGTTTCCCTCTCCAACCAACGTGGAATTTCACACTGCCCCGTGTCTGACTCTGATATCATTTGTAACAATTCAAGCCCACCGTTAATATATTTTGTCCGCTTTGACCCGTTACGTATCGTCGTCAGTCTCACGATTTTAGAATACGTATGCTAGGGAAATACTTTCACACTCTTATAAGAAATGATTCGTTCCCCTGTCCAACTTATATAAGATCTCACACAATCCTCCTCAAAGAATAGTTAAGGCTTCAACACAAATATGAGACAAATAACACCATGTGATACTCGTCACTATGCCAAATAATAACTCCACGTGATACTTGTCACTTCACCTTTGATGCTTAAGTTAGTGGGACCTCTTGTTTTTACCCTTTCTATTATTAACGTTACGTGATGGAGTCTCCTACTTATCTATAGCTTAAAAAAAATAAAGACAAACAGTAAGCAACCACCAATGTGTTTGCTTATTTTTTCAGCCACACATTGATGATCACATAATAACTACCACAAATTTATTGTCCTTTTAGTTATGAAATTTTAGTAATGTGTTTTTCTTACCAAATAGTTGAAATACTTTTTAAATAATGTTTTCCTTGAATTTTTCGTTTACACGCTACACGTCCTAATCATGGTTAGGGTCGTGACGGACCTCTTGTTTTAACCCTTTCTATTATTAACGTTAGGTTACTGAGTCACGAAGAACATAGCAAAGAGCTTGGCTTGAAGACGATCTCAACCATGTCTAAACCAACAAGGTAACAATCTATTCTCTCTCCTTATGTCCATTACCAACATCTCAATATCTTACAAGTTTCTCAACCAGGCGGCTGGATGGGAAGGTGGCTCTCATAACGGGAGCCGCCAACGGCCTCGGTGAAGAGACGGCGAGGCTATTTGCAGCCAACGGTGCTTATGTCGTTGTAGCCGACATCAACGACGAACTGGGTCAGAAAGTAGCAACCTCCATCGGCGTCGACCAAGCCAGCTTTCATCACTGCGACGTGAGAGACGAGAACCAAGTCGAAGAAACCGTGAGCTACACCGTTGAGAAATACGGTCGTCTCGACATTCTTGTCAGTAATGCTGGCATAACAGGCTCTCTTACTTCAATTCTAGAGTATGACATGTCGAACTTTGACAACGTAATTTCAACCAACATTCGTGGGGTATGTTCTGTTCGTACACTTAACTCAAAAGTTTAAGTTGATAAGTTACGATATACATTAAGTTATTTTTTTAGGTAGTAGCGACGATCAAGCATGCTGGACAAGCAATGGTGAAAGGAAATATACGAGGGTCGATCATATGTATGGCGAGCACGGCATCGGTGCTTGGTGGGATAGCATCGACAGCATACATAACCTCGAAGCATGCGGTGTTGGGGGTGGTGCGGTCGTGCTGCGGGGAGCTCGGGGCGTATGGGATTAGGGTGAATTGTGTGTCGCCGTACGCGGTGGCGACGAGGCTGACTTGTGAGTTTTTTAATATGGAAGAGAGTGAGGTTGAAGAGCTTGTTTCTGCATCGGCAAGCTTGAAGGGTGTGGCGCTGAAGGCTAGCCATGTAGCTGAGGCCGTTGTGTTTCTTGCATCGGATGAATCAGCTTATATAAGTGGTCAAAACTTGGTGGTCGACGGCGGCTTCACGGCGGTCAAATCAATAGGGTGATTCGCTTCTTTTAGTGTATGATTTGATGATGAGTATGTTCAAATTCAAATAAAACTTTGTCGATCCAAGAGGATTATAGGTTGAGTTGAGAAAAAGCTATTGATGATAAATATGGTAATGAATAATAGTAAATCATGTTCGAAAGAAATATTAATTGAGCAATGAATAAAAGTTTTTCTTACTATGAGTGTCTTCGTTATGTATTCACTTATACTCGTTCCTTTCTCCAATCGATGTAGGACTTATCAATCCATCTTCTTCAGGGTCCAGCGTCGTTGCTGGCACATCGCCTCATGTCCACCCCTCACCCTATGTCGAGGCTCAGCGTCCTTGCTAGCACTCGTTTCCTTACGTTTTCACACCCTTATAAAGAATGTTTCGTTATGTTCCCTTAGGTTTCCTCCAGTGTCCTCGCTAGCACTAGCACTCGTTCCCTTAGGTTTCCACACCTTTATAAAGAATTTCAAGGTTCACTGTTCTCGCTAGCACTCGTTCCCATAGGTTTCCACACTTTTACAAAGAATTTCAGGGCTTAGTGTCCTCGCTAGCACTCGTTCTCTTGGGTTTCCACACCCTTATAAAGAATGTTTCCTTGCTAACACTCGTTCCCTTAGGTTTCTACACTCTTATAAAGGATGTTTCTTCCTTAGGTTTCAAGTTTCGTTATGTTCTCCCAGTTTCCACACCCTTCTATTCTTCCTTAGTAAAGTGCGTTCTCCCAGTTTCCACACCCTTCTATTCTTCCTTAGTAAAGTGCGGAAACGTAACGTAACAAAATTATAAGGGTGTGGAAATCGGGATAACAGAAGGACCCACCAATTCATTTTTTTTCCATATAGTACAAATAATGAGCCCAAATTTTATGAATTTTGTATAGAAAATCTCACCCACTTGCTCGAGCACCGCACCTGCTTCGTCCTTGCAAGACATCTCCTAATATCATCCACAAATTCATCATACAATTTCAATTCCAATTTATCTAATTATTTTAAACAATTAAAATAATTATTACCTAATAACCCACCTTATAATTACAACATTAAAATATACAAAATATAGATTCCAAAAAATAATTTTTTTAATAAGTTATTAATTAATGTCACAAATCCCCATGATCATATAAGTGAGATATTCAAAGATTTATATTAATATATATATACGATCAAGGATCTCGTTCAATTCTCAAATTCTGAAGAACAATGTCGAAGCCAAGGTAAGATTTTTAATCAATTTATGTTCAAACAAATTGATTTTAATTATTCACTATTATTTCTGTTTTTAATTTCTTAGGTTACAAGGAAAAGTAGCTCTGATCACCGGCGCCGCCAGTGGGATCGGCGAGGAGACGGCGAGACTATTCGCAGCCAACGGCGCGATTGTCGTCATCGCCGACATCCAAGACGAATTGGGACAAAAACTCGCGGCGGAAATCGGCCAAAACCAAGCCAGCTTCCACCACTGTGACGTCAGAGACGAGGTGTCGGTCGAGAAAACCGTCGCTTTCACGGTGGAAAAACACGGCCGGTTGGACATCCTATTCAGCAACGCCGGCATGATGGGACCACTTGCCGGAATCCTGGACTTAGACATGGAGGAATTCGAGAACACGATGAGAACTAACGTGAAAGGCGTGACGGTAACGGTTAAACACGCCGCACGTGCGATGGTAAAAAGCAAGACACGTGGGTCGATTATTTGTACTTCCAGCGTGGCAGCGGCGATGGGTGGGGTTGGGCCGGCAGCGTACACGGTGTCGAAAAGCGCGGTGGTTGGGGTGGTGAAAACGGCGTGTAGTGAGCTGGGGAAGTACGGGATTAGAGTGAACGGAGTTTCGCCGTACGGGGTGGCGACGCCGATGACGTGTGAGAGTTATAATATAAGTGTGGAGGAGGCGGAGAGGAACACAAGCAGTCTGGCGAATTTGAAAGGGATTGTATTGAAATGTCGACATGTCGCTGAGGCGGTTTTGTTTTTGGCGTCCGACGAGTCGGCTTATGTCAGTGGGCATAACTTGACCGTCGACGGCGGCTTCACCGTGGTTTGTTCTTCAATTCCGCCGCCCGATTCTTCCATCTGAGATTTCCGTTCTTTTTGCAATATTTTAATGAATTTCGTTATTATTATTATTAAAAAATTTAGGAAATTGGAATATTATGAGGTGGCGATGAGCTGGATTTTTTCTTTATTTATTTTATTTTAAAGTCAAAATCTTGGAATCTCCACCGTCCATGTGCAATTACACTTTAATTTTAAATAATAAATAATATTTCAAATCTTTATTTTTATTATATAATAATTAAATGTTAAATTTTAACATTGGAGTGCTAAAAAAATTTGGTCGACCAAACTCAATTAAACTCGATTAATTACGTTCAAATAAATGAAAATTTGGTGAGTTGAGTTAATTCAAATTGGTCGAGCTGAATTAATTTGAATTTATTGTTAATTTTTTTTAAATATATATATTTATTTTTTATTTTTGTTTACGATAAAATTATATATATAATTATTTTAATTCTATTTAATTTCATATTATTATTATTTCATATTTATAATTTAAACAATTGAGTCGGGTCTTAAAAAAAAAAAAAGTCCCAACCTAATTTAATAATGTAATTACATTTATATTTATGCAAAAATGACACTATTTTTAAAGAAAAGTGTCAACTTTTTGTCTATTTCTTAACATACAGAATTGTTGAACATTGCATTTCGATCAATCCTAAGGAACATTTGGTATGGTGTTGTGGATATTCCTAAGTCCTATCGTTAAATGCGACAAATATTGAATGTCATCAAAGTTTGTCTTTTTAATTTCTTCTCCGAATCGAAATCCCTATTGATGAAACCCTTTTTTTTTGTCCTAATAATTGTTGCATCCTCCAATTTCTATGCCAAAGTCTTCGAAGATTTCGATCATATCCCTCTAATGTACTCTACTTTTCGATTGATCGATCAATCATAAGAATTCTAAATTTAAACATGTTTTAGCTTGGAGTAACCCTATGTTCGATGATATCTTGGAGATTTTTTAAGGAAGCATGTGAGTGAGAAAAAAACACGGTTAAAGAACTCATGTTTGTCTATAAAGATAGTCTTCACTCTTAGAAACATTTCGACATAGTAAATTATGTGTAATTTTCATTATATATATGATCGATCACGAACTCTTATCCATCTCTCTTCTCTTTCTTGTTTGTCTAAGCTAGCTAGTACAAAATGAATACTTTGAGGGGAGAAGCCAAGCTTGTGGGTTTGTTAATGGTGGGCATAGTAATGGCATCTAAAGCTTATTGTCAAGGCTTGGAATTAGGGTTCTATCGTCAGACATGTCCTTTGGCTGAACGCATTGTGAGAGCCACAGTGGCGAAGGCTGTTCTCCACAACCCTGGCATGGCTGCTGGCCTTATTCGTTTGCATTTTCATGATTGTATTGTTCTAGTAAGCCTCCATTACTCCTCCATCTTCATAACTTTCTACATTTTCTTCTATATTTACAACATTTTTGGATTATAGATTTAAACGGTAACGATTCAAATCGACCGCTAATAGGTATTGTAATTTTGGGTTTTTAAAACGTTTATGCTAGGGAGCGGTTGCCATGTTCTCCTTCCTAACCGATGTGGGATCTCATAATCTACCCCCTTCGAGGCCTAGCGTCCTTGCTAGCACTCGTTCCCTTCTCTAGTCGATGTGAAATCCCCCAATCCACCCCTTTTCTGGGTCCCTCGAGATTTTTAAAACACTTCTGGTAGGAGGGAGAGGTTTTGTTTTGTTCTCCTGCCCAATTGATGTGGGATCTCACAATCCACCTCTCCTCGGGGCCCAGTGTCTTCGCTGGCACTCGTTCGCTTCTCCAATTGATGTGAAACCCCCTATCCACCCCTTTCGGGGTTTAACGTTCTTACTGGCACACTACCTCGTGTCCAGCCCCCTTCGGAACTCAGCTTCTTCACTGGCACATCCCTCAGCTGGAGAGGAGAACGAAACATTCTTTACAAGGATGTGGAAACTCCACAGTAGACACGTTTTAAAAATCTTGAGGGAAAACCTAAATGGAGCTTAAAGACGACAATATCTCCTTACATAAACACTAATTCTATCTATGAATTAAACAATGACAGGGCTGCGATGCATCGATACTCCTCGACAAAACGTCGCAAAATCCCGATTCGGAGAAAGACAATTTCGCCAACCCATTATTACGAGGCTTCGAAGTAATCGACGACGCCAAATCCCATCTCGAATCCCTATGTCCAAACACAGTTTCTTGCGCCGACATTTTAGCCTTTGCAGCTCGGGACAGCGTCGCCATCACCGGTCAATTCACCTACGCGGTCCCTGGCGGCCGTCGCGACTCACTGGTTTCACATGGAGCAAACGTTTCCGACAACGTGCCATTTCCGACATCCGACATTGGGTTCCTTAAACAACGATTCGAACAACGAGGCCTGTCGTTGAGAGACATGGTGGCTCTCTCAGGCGCCCACTCCATCGGAATCGCTCCTTGCAGCGCCTTCTCCGAACGCCTTTATTTCTTTAACGATACAATTAATCAAACTGATCCGTCTTTGGACCCAAAGTTTGCGGCTTTTTTGAAAACTAAGTGTCCGTTGCATAGTAGGTTGAATCAAATAACGGCGGATTTGGATAATGTGTCGCCGAACCGGTTGGATGTTCAGTTTTTTGAGAATTTGAAGAGGAAGATGGGGGTTTTGTCGTCCGATCAGGCGTTGGCAACTGACCCTTTGACCGCGGCGACGGTGAGGAGATACCGGAGGAATAGAGCGGTGTGGATGAGGGATTTCTCGAAGGCGATGGTGAAGATGGGGAAGCTGCTGGTTTTGACTGAAACTCAAGGGGAGATTAGAAGGAACTGCCATTTTAAGAACTAGGGTTTCTTTGTTTGGATTGATTACCATTGGCTTTGTATGTAATTTGTTTCATTTTATGATTGATTTACACCCTTTGTTTTGGTTAATGTCGTTTCAAAATTACTTGTAATGGAAGATCGAGCACTCAAGTGAGTCACTGGTGTCACGGTCATGCTTGTCCTAGGCGTGTTGTCTATGACCGCATGCTCGTGGCATACCAAAACCCTTGACAGGTATCCATTATATGCTTTCATGATGTATAGTGTATGATGATTAGGTAGAATCATGTCTATGTCTGGTAGACATGAAATGCTCTAGAATGTCCTAGAGGAGGATGCAACAATCGTCAACTCCTCCCACCTAGATTTTGTATGACGGCGAAATCATGTCCAGGCCTGCTAGACCTAAATCGCCTCAAAATATACTATAGAGGGATGCGACTAGTTGTCAAACTCTTCCTACCCAGAAAGTTATATGATATTTAGCCGCTGTGTTGCTTTTGCTTGTAGTCATATTACGTTGTTTTTAATCTCTCTCAATCTTGCTTTCATTCTCTCTTTCAAAATCTCTCTACCCCGTTTTCTATAATATTCTTCTCAAAACGGGACTAGAGGCTTGAGCATACGTTGTCCGACCGTATGCGACACAATCTTAAGTTGGCTTGACATGACTCAATCAGTGCTGGGTGTGAGTGCTGCAAAATCACCAAATCTACAGCCAAGAAAAGTGCGATTGTGACAACCGACGCACTCTACTGGAAGGGCGTCACAAAAATTATTCAAAAATCAATCAATTACAAAATATTATTCAACAAAGAGAATTACAAGTTTCATATAACAACAAATGTACACTTTTTTTGAGTTCAACAAACAAAAAAACAATGAATCAATCACAACAACAAACAATGGAATAATGTAGCGAATTTGAACAAAACAACAAATGTTTAACGTAAGACACACACCAAACCACTTCTTTCCCTGTCGGTGCTCAAATAGAACCATTCAGATCAATTCACAAAGCTGCAATGGCGCCTAATCTCGCCTTGTGATCCCGTAAGGACATCAATTTTGCCCATTTTAACCATCGCCTTAGCAAACTTAGCAGCCCATTTGGAGCCATCATTGGCATTCTTCAACACCATCTTAGACGTCAAAGAGCTACTCAATAACGTCTGATCAGACGTCAACAGCCCACGGTTTTTCTTCAGCTCGATATAGTAACGGTTGTCCAAACGGTGCGGCGTGGAGAAATCAAGCGCCACGGCCGCCTCCTCGCTCCGATCACCACGCGGTGGCGGGCATTTGTTCTTCAAGTAATCAACATACGAGGGGTCCATTGAAGGGTCTTGTGAATGAGTTTCATTGAAGGAATATAGCCTCTTGGAGAAGGTGGGGCAGTGAGCTATTCCGATGGAGTGTGCACCGGAGAGGGTCACCATCTCCGACACCGACAGCCCTCGTTTCGCAAACTCGCTGGCGAGCTTCTCGGCGTTGAAAGCAAAACTAGGGAGAGTTCCAGCTTCTTCCTTCCTTGAAATGCAGCCATCGCGGCGGCCGGCTGGTACAGCATAGTTAATGCCACCAACTTTGTTGGCGCTATCACGGGCGGCGAAGGCGAGAATGTCAGCACAAGACATGGTTTGGGGACAAATAGCCTCAATTTTGGCCTTGGCTTCATCAATAACCTCGAAACCTCGTAATGTCGGGAAATTTGCTGGATGATATCTCTCAGCTGGGTTTCCCGGAGTTGATTCCAAAAGCACTGACCCATCACATCCCTGAAAAAATTACAACATAAAAAAAAACTTAGAAATCAAACAAAAAAGAAAACCCCGAGGTTGAATCGTGCTAGAAACCACGAGACTCCATAGTAGTATGATATTGTCCACTTTGAGCATAAGTTATTCTGTCACTGACTTTACTTATAAACCCATGATTTTTTCCTTAATTAGCCAATGTAGGACTTGTTAGGAATCACGAATCTAGCCAATGGTATGATATTGGAGCTTCCCCAAAAGGGCTCGTTCCATTGTGGGACTAAGTTAAGGGCATGACTCTGATACCATGTTAGGAATCACGACCCTCAACAATGGTATTATATTACTTCCCCAAAATGGCTCATTCCAATGTAGGACTAAGTTAAGGGTATGATTCTGATATCATGTTAGGAATCACGACCCTCCACAATGGTATTATATTGAAGCTTCCCCAAAAGGAGCTCATTCCAATGTGGGACTAAGTTAAGAACATGACTTTGATATCATGTTAGGAATCACTATTCTCCACAATGGTATGATATTGTCAACTTTGAGTGTAAACTCGGGTAGTTTTGCTTTAACTCATGATCATTCACTAAGTTAGTAACGTGGGACTCTTTCCTAACAATTCTCGACACAAACCCCAAGAAAAAAAAGATTGAATCATACCCTAACAAAGCAGTCATGGAAGTGCATTCTAATGAGCCCAGCAGCGATGCCAGGGTTACGAGAGACGGCGCGATCAACAACATTCTCGATAATGGCCTCGGCCTCGGGACACGATGATCGATAGAAGCCCACTTTTAGGGCTGCGGAAGCGAACGTGGAGAGGGAAAGGAAGAAAATGATGTAGGAAAGCTTGTGGGAGGAAGAATTAGCCATTGAAGAAGAGGGTTTTTGAGGGAATGATGATATTGTTTGCTTGGATTTGATGAAGAAATTTGGTGGAATGGGTAATGAATTTATAGGCTAAAATCAAAGACGGCTAATATGAAGTTGTCTAAGTTTGAATTTTTCTGTCACAATTTGCCCGAATTAGGTATGTATTTATTAAATTAATTTGGAAAGTAATAAAATATTGATATAATTAAATTTATCGTCACTGTACTTCAACTTTTGATTTGATTGATAATTTAACGTGCTTGAAATGATTAGTAATTTAGCGCGCTCGATTAGAAGGCTAATGTCACTTGTTATTTTTTTTTAAATGTTAACTATTTTTATAATCTCAACCAAACTTTTGAAACTATTAAAAAGATATATAATTTTTAGATTTTTTTAAAAAATTTTGACTAAGAATAATTCAAATTTGCGGGTAAGAAACATGTTAGGAAGCGAGATAATTTTTAATAATAGTGTTTATATGACTTGATAACTCGAATAATATGAACTATCTAACCCAAACTATAAAGATTGTTGGAATTGCATTATCGGAGTCGAGCCAGGAATGACCGCCGATTGGGTTGGTCCAACTAAGAAAGGTTTCCCTCGTCGAGTAATGGGAAGCGGGCTAGTCCCCGAAAATGCAAGTTACCATTTCTATCATTCATGTCCAGCAGAGGGACGGGAGACGACCATCTCAAGGTAACTAACCCAACATTCTACTGCTTTCTAAAAGACCAGCCCATTCGACGAAGCAATCTTGGACCCGTTTGGTTGAATGTTTGAAAAATCAAAATTTGATTCTGTTGGTGGGTTAATATTTTTTTGGTTGAGTCAATCCGACCAAACCGAAAACAGAGTACAACCCAACACAACTCTGTCCTATTTATAATATTTAATGTTTGTAACACATGTTACTTATGCGTTTGACTTTTAAGTATTTTATTTTTTGAATTTTATGAGATATTAGTTATTCCCGTAGATACATCGTAGGTAAATATTATTTTTTTAAATAATTATATATATATATATATATATATATATATATATATATATATATATAAAAATAAAGAACAATATGACAACTCAATCCACTTCAACCCTAAAAGATAGGATTGGATTGAGTTGTAAACTCTCGGGTTGCTCGAGTCAGGAACTCAAAATTTCGAGTTGGTCAAAAATATTTTTCCAATTTAACCCGTATGGCGTCTATACACCAAATGGAACTTTTTTATTAAATTGTTTTTTTTTTTCCTCCCTCCTTATCTATTATAATTTTATTTTTATTTTTTATTTTTAAAATTTTGACTGTCGGATTTTGAAATTTGGTTAATTAAAAAACGTGGGAAAATAAATTATTAATAATATAAATATATACATTTAGTTTCAACGACTAAGAATAAGATAAATTAATGTTTTAAAAAAACGACACACGAAGAGAAGAAGTCATAGACGCTTATTGATGTCGAGTTGTCAACTTGTAAATAAATTTTATTTTTAATAATATCAAACTGTCAAAATATATATATTATTCAAATTTCGACTAATGATTAGATTTTTTATATGAAAACTAATTATATATTCCACATTTAAAATACATTTATATGTATTTTTTAATATAATAATATATTTTTTATTGAGAATTGTTCGAGTTTACGTTCGTTAATTAAGAGGAAGATCATAGATGTATGAATAAGCGACTATCTTCCATTGGTACGAGATCTTTTGAAAAAATCATATGTAAAGACGTGAAAGTTTATACTCAAAGTGCAGAATATCATACCTTCGTAGAGATTCGTTGTTTCTATCATTCTTAATCTAAGTTTGCATTTTAGCGGGACGCTCCATAATCCTTACAAATTAAGGGTCGAAATTCACCATTGCAGAATAAAGAGCTTTTATCTTCGTCGGTTAGTATAAATTTGGTTTATAGTCCCAAAACGAAAGGGTACTGACCAACAGTAACTGTAAGAGATAGTCATCCATTAGATAGTCCACCAACCCCGTCATAAAAGACATTTTCTATGCGTGCTCTTTGATTCAGAAGCCCTCTCTTTCCAGCGCTAAGCACACTATTCTCACACCAAATCACAACAACTTTCTCGTGAGATCTCACATTGGTTGGAGAGAAGAACGAAACATTCTTTATAAGGGTGTGAAAACTTCTTTATAATAGACGCGTTTTAAAAACTTGAGAGAAACCCAGATGGGAAACGTTAAAAAGAACAATATCTACTCGCGCTAGGCTAAGCCTAAAGAGGATAACATCGGCTAGCGGTATGCTTAGGTCGTTACACCTCTTCTCTTGTTCCTAATTGTCTCCTACGAAGAACCCTAAAAACACTCATGCATGCCATGCATGTGTTTTCTGTTACAAAATGAGACGAATTCGTTTGAAAATAGCACAACCAACATTAGATCCTTAGCAAATTCAACCACGACACTACGATAATGATCATGCCATTCGTGTTCCCAACAATCATACATCTTTATTATGCTTCTTCCATTTAAGAAAACAACAAATAAAAACATTCTTAATTAAGAGATATCAAACTTAAATTTTCACTAATTCAAATAATCATCCTAAAAAGCTTCCTTTGAATCAATTCACAAAGCTACAATGGCGTCTAATCTCACCTTGCCATCCCGTGAGGACATCAATGGAACCCATTTTAGCCATTGCCATCCCAAACTCCACAGCCCATTTGGAGCCATGCTTAGCATTGTCCAATACCATTCTCGAGGTGGAAGAGCTACTCAACAATGTTTGGTCCGATCTCAACAGCCCATGGTGCTTCTTCAACTCGACGTAGTATCGATGGTCGAGACGATTCGGTGTCGAAAACTCCAGTGCCACTGTCGATTGCTCACTCGGCGACGACGACGGGCATTTGGTCTTCAAGTAAGCCGCGTAATTGGGGTTCATGGAAGGGTCTTGTGAGTGTGTTGCATTGAAGGAATGAAGCCTGTTAGAGAAGGTGGGGCAGTGCGCTACTCCAATGGAATGTGCGCCGGAAAGTGTCACCATCTCCGCCGCCGACAGCCCTCGTTGGGCGAAGCTGTTAATCAGCTCATTGGCATTGAAAGAGGGAAGAGGGAGAGCGTTGGCTTCTTCTTTTATTGAGATGCGACCGTCGCGGCGACCGGCTGGCACGGCGTAGCTGATACCTCCAACTTTGTAGGAGCTATCACGAGCTGCAAAGGCAAGAATGTCGGCGCACGACACGGTTTTGGGACAAATTGCCTCGATTTCTGCCTTCGCTTTGTCGATAACCTCGAAACCTCGTAAGCTTGGGAAGTTTGCTGGATGCTCTCGCTCAGCTGGGCTGCCTCGAGTGGATTCCAATAGGACTGAGCCATCACAACCCTAAAATTAACCAAAAACATGTTAATGTTATGAATCACGATTGGCTAACACCCGTAGACGTAAGAGAATTTCTTCTCTCCGAACCACGTAAATCTTTGTGTCTCTTTGTTTAATTTCTATTCATGGGTGTGTGAGTACAGTCGATCTTACTTCCACTTCCGCTACAACAATTGGGTATCATAGCATTTTTTGTTGTGGTATTACGACACAACACATAATGATATGATATTGTCCATTTTAAGCATAAACTCTCGTGAGTTTACTTTTGGTTTCCCCAAAAGGTTTCGTACAGATGTATTTCTTACTTATAAACACATGATCATCCGATTAATTAGCTAACGTGGGATCCACTCCCAACAGTCTTCAACCAAATAAAAAACAATATTTTAAAAATTACCCTAACGAAGCAGTCATGGAAGTGCATCCTAATGAGTCCAGCAGCGATGCCAGGGTTAAGAGAGACGGCGCAATCTACAGCGTTCTTGACAATGGCCTCGGCCTCGGGACAAGATGATTGATAGAAACCGACTTTTAGGGTTGCAGAAGCCAAAGTGGAGAGCGAGAGGAAGAAGATGATGCAAGAGAGCTTTGAGTACAATTGAGAAGAAGAAGCCATTGAAGCCATTGAAGCAATTGAAGCAAAGTTCAGTAATATTTATAGGCTGAAAAGATGAATTTTTCTAAGTTTGAACTCTTCTCTCTAATTCACACGTTTATTACTAATTCAATTCAAACAATATTATATAATTTATTAGTTGCATATATTAAATATTTTTTAATAATTTTTAATTTCTTCTTTAATCATTTAAAATTTTTAATCTTANAAAAAAAAAAAAAAAAAAAAAAAAAAAAAAAAAAAAAAAAATGGTCAACCCATCAATATTAATAATTTTTAATATTAATTATTATTTTTTTAAAAATATATATATATTTAGCCTCAAGGGGAGAGAGTCAAATCTTCATGTTGGATAAAATCAATAACAATACTTAGTCTATTTTCGTAGCATTTGTCCATTTTTTTAAATAAAATTAAAAAATAAATAATTTTTAATTAGCAAATTGTATTTATTTTTTAAAATAGAAATAATTAAATGAGCGATAGCTATTTTTAAGTGATAAAAATATTTAAAAAATATATAGTGAGTAAAAACTATGATATAATTAATATATATTAAAATTATTTTTGAAAAAAAAAAAAATTCTAAAGTAAATTATATTTTAACCTAAATAAAATGTGATATCAAATATCGAAGTTTTATTTGTAATTTACTAAATAATTTAGGGTTGAAATTTAATTTGGTTGTGTAACTATCCCGTTCAAGGTTATATCCATATTCCGTACGGGAATGAATTTTTTTTGCATCCAAACAAGCGGCATCTTCTAAATTTCGTAATTCAATTTCTAAGCTCCGTGAAGAAGAGTTTCGTAGGGTTTTAGGGTTCGTTTCGAGCATGAAGGCAGTGCCGGTGAGTGAAGAATTAGGTTTAGAAATGGCTTCCCGTTGTCAGTTTTGGCTTCCAAAGAAGAACAGATTCTGTGCGAATTCTCCCATTAACGATTCCAAGTACTCATCCCCTTGAACAGATTCTGGAATTAATGCTTATTTCAATCGCTAAGTTCTCTTATAATTGTTCTTTGATTTTCGATTTTTTTAAGGTTTTGTGGTAATCATAGCTCGAGAGCTGATACTCAGTGGGTTCCATGTCCTGTAGACCCGTCTCAGTAAGTTTCGTTCATTTATTTCTCATCTGTGTATTTGGTGTTCGTGAAATCTGATATAAATCTAAGCTTTGAATTTAGTAAAAATTGGTAGTGTATAATGTTCTCTGTATGTGTTCACTTCTCTAGCTCTGTGCTTCGAGAAAATCTTGAATGGCATGTAAAGAGGTGTCCGTTATTGAAACAAACTCAATCCTTGGCTGTCCAACCGTTCTATCAAAAGGGCATCAATGCTGGGGAGGAGGATTCGATATCGTCCGATGAATTGGCTTCGGGCTTTTCAGATAGCATTTCCTCTGAAATGAAGAGGAATATCGTTTATGGTATGTCTGGAGCTGAATTTCATCGGCTTCTTGCAAAGATTAGAGCTCTTCATGGGCTGATATGCAAGGATATTCAAGACTCTTATAGGATAAAGGAAGCTTGCAATATGTGGATTAAAGGAGAAATAGATAGGTACTTATGCTGTTAGCAATTGGTTTCTTTCAATGAGATTTAATGGGTTTTGTAAACTATGCTCTGTTTTGTTTTGGGTAGGAAAATTCCATTTCAAGAGAAACATGTTCTGCAGCAGGCGTCGATTCTTGGAAACATGGAGGAATTTGGAGTGCTGAGGAATTATGATGGAGGGGAACAATGTGAGGGTAACAGATCGTGTGGCAATGAGGCTAATGTTGCCCCTGCGGTAATTGAGTTCGGGGCAGGAAGAGGCTACTTAACTCAAATGCTTGCGGATTGCTATGGTATAAAAAGGGTGCTTCTGGTTGAGCGGAAATCGTACAAACTGAAGGTTAGAATTCGAGATTACGTCGTTATGTATGTCTAGATTTTTGGCAAATGGATCAACTAAACTTCATTTGGCTTTATATTCTTTATCTTTATGTGTTTTGTTATGCAAATTCAACCTCTAGGCTGATCGATCACTGCGACAGAAGGAGAGCTTGGTTTTAGAGCGTTTGCGAATCGACAGTAAGGTTTTCTCATATTTCATTTAATGCATTTTCAAAGACGGTCTTTTAACAAGCTAGAAAGGTACATTATAATTGTAACGGCCCAAGCTCACCGCTAGTAGATATTGTCCGTTTTTGGCCAGTTATGTATCACCGTCAGCCTCATGGTTTTAAAACGCGTCTACTAGGGAGAGATTTCCACACCCTTATAAAGAATGGTTCGTTCCCCTCTCCAACCGATGTGGAATCTCACAATCCACTCCCTTGTGGACCAGTGTCCTCGCTGGCATACCGCCCAGTGTCTGGCTCTGATACCATTTGTAACAACTCAAGCCCACCGCTAGTAGATATTGTCCACTTTGACCCGTTACGTATCGTCATCAGCCTCACGATTTTAAAACGCGTCTACTAGGGAGAGGTTTCCACACCCTTATGAGGAATGTTTCGTTCCTCTCCCAACCGATGTGGGATCTCACAATAATCATATACCTGCATTCTGAAAATGTTTAGTGTGTCCTAATTGCAGTATAGTTAAGTTCTTTCTTGTGTTAATTCCATCTGATTCTTGATTTTGATGCCACAAATATGGTTAAATTCTTTCATACAGTTGAGGATCTAAACCTGAACGCTGTTGAATCTTTGAGGCATAATCCTTACTTGGCCATTGGCAAGCATCTCTGTGGGCCTGCAACAGGTTGTTCAATCATATTAATGAATTCATCGTAAACTTTAGTTGTTACACCAACTAACGTTGTCTTAATACTTATTTTATTTCATAGATTTGGCTCTCAGATGTTGTCTTACCAAACAATCCAATCATGTCAATACTGAACAGTGCGGAGATAGGCCGAAATTGAGAGGTTTGGCTATAGCGACATGTTGTCATCACCTTTGTCAATGGAAGCATTACACAAGTAAGCAATCCTTTTACATCTTGCCATTATATGCTTCAACTAAGGTAGCTTTTTCCTTTTCTTTTGTTCAACTTCAGTACCCAATAGTTGTTTAAAGATGATCTTCCCTGCAGATAAGAGATACTTATTAGAACTCGGAATCACGAAAGAAGAATTTCTTGCTATTACATGGTTCACTAGTTGGGCAGTGGATGCTAATCACAGTGAAGATATTTCAGATGGTGCCGACTTGAAAACGTTTCTTCAATCTAGGTATCCATTATCACACGCTTACTGCTCGTATTGCAGCCTCGTGATGGACGATGGCCATTTTACTTAAACTTCTTATCGTTGCAGTGAAAATGAAGGCGATGGAATGAACGGAAGCACGGTAGAAGACATTGCTAGACATATGAATCCAGTGGAAAGAGCAGTCCTGGGATTTATGTGCAAGGAGATTATTGATATGGGAAGACTAATGTGGCTCAAGGAATGTGGCTTGGAAACACAGCTTGTCAAGTATGTCCCATCTAGCATCTCCCCTGAAAACCATTTACTTATTGCTAAATGCAGAAATATTTGTGCTGCTTAGATGCTCTAATTGAAAATTTCTTGATTTATCATGAGAAAGTCATTTGTTGAAGCATTTGTTGGTTTAAATTTTGTTTTATAATTACAATGTTTATCCACGTCAATTGGGGAGGAGAACAAAATATTTTTTATAAGGGTGTGGAAACCTTTCTGTGACAAACGCGTTTTAAAAACAATGAGGGGAAACCTGGAAGGGAAAGCCCAAAGAGGACTATATCTGCTAGGGCTGGGTCATTACAAATTTTATGAGATCCCATATCAATTGGGGAGGAGAACGAAACATTCTTTATAAGGGTGTGGAAACCTTTCCCTGGCAAATGTGTTTTAATAACCTTGAGGTGAAACCTGGAAGGGAAAGCCCAAAGAGGACAATATCTGCTAGGGCTGGGTTATTACAAATTGTATCAAAGCCAGACATCGGGCGATGTGCTAGCAAAGAGGTTGAGCCCTGAAGGAGTTGGGCATGAGATGATGTGCCAGCAAGAATGCTGTGCTAGCAAAGAGGTTGAGCCCTGAAGGAGTTGGGCATGAGATGATGTGCCAGCAAGAATGCTGGACCCGAAGGGGGTGGATTTGGTGGGAGTCCCA
Source organism: Cucurbita pepo subsp. pepo (assembly GCF_002806865.2). Taxonomy (NCBI): domain Eukaryota; kingdom Viridiplantae; phylum Streptophyta; class Magnoliopsida; order Cucurbitales; family Cucurbitaceae; genus Cucurbita; species Cucurbita pepo. The sequence continues at coordinate 7,582,933 of NC_036649.1, read as the reverse complement.
CATCGATTGGAATAGGGAACGAGTATCGAGGACGTTGGGCCCCAAGGGGGTGGATTGTGAGATCCCACATCGGTTGGGGAGGAGAACGAAATATTCTTTACCAGGATATGAAAACTTCTCCCTAATAGACGCGTTTTAAAAATTTTGAGCGGAAGCTCGGAAGGGGAAGCTCGGAAGGAGAAGTCTATAGAGGTGGGCTATTACAATTAGTGTTGGAGTCGAACACTTCAACCGTTATCCTTGTCCACCAAGAAAGATTTTTATACAATTCTTTCCTTGAAAAAATGAGCATAGATTCCAAATCCGCTGACTCATCTCTTACGTAAGACTCCACTTCCATTCCCTATTAATTTGTCCCCAAATTCTCTCCTTTCTCTCTCACTACTCGCTACTCTTCACTTTCGCCACTTCCCCAAATGACTAACCCCACCGGCACTGTCATCTTCACCACCGTCGGACGCACTCAATACGGCTTCGACACCTTCTCTGTTCCACTCAATTCTCCCACCACTGAACACTGCCTTACCGACGGAATCTCCGTTAATTTCAATGCCCAATTCGTCGATAATCAGCTATCCATCGTCTTCATCTCTGAACGATCTGGCTCCCCTAGAGTTTATCTCTCCAATTCTCCCAATTCCGCCCCCAAGTTGCTACCTTCCGCCCCCGGAAGCTGCTTTCACGACCGACCCATTATCAGAAATGATCGCCTCTATTTTATCTCCGCTCATGAAAACCCCCATAAGCCCTTCACGAGCTGGTCCGCTCTGTATTTCACTGGGTTGGACGGTTCCGATTCGGTGACTCGCCTGACTCCTCGTGGGTCTGTCGACTTCAGTCCGGCGGTTTCGGAAAGTGGGAAGTTCGTCGCGGTTGCTTCTTATGGCTCTCGTTCTTGGGGCGGCGAATTTCAGGAGCTCCACACAGAAATTGTGGTTTTTAGATCTTCTGACCCGGATCGACGAGTTGTAGTTTCGGGTCGGGGCGGATGGCCGTCGTGGTCCGGCGACTCCACTGTGTACTTCCACCGACAGGCCGAGGATGGGTGGTGGAGCATTTTCAGAGTGGAGATTCCTGAAAATCTCGACTCCTCTGTCCCCCCTGTTCCGATCCGGGTTACTCCGGCGGGTCTCCATTGCTTCACTCCGGCCGCCATGAACGACCGGAAACGAGTGGTCGTCGCCACCCGGAGACCCGACAACAAATTCCGACACATTGAGATTTACAATTCCGGGACAGACGAATTCGACCCGATTACCCAGAAATTGAATCCCAGTTTTCATCATTACAACCCGTTTGTCTCGCCGGATTCCAACTACATCGGTTACCACCGATTCCGTGGAGAGTCGTCTCATGGCGAGTTAACGATTCCCCATTTTGAACGGATAATTTCCCCAATTAATGAACTCCGTATGATCCGAATAAACGGATCGTTCCCAACACAGTCACCTGACGGCAATTTCATCGCGTTTAATCCCGATTTCGTCGGGTTAAGAATCGTCAAAGCAGACGGCTCAAAATGTGTGACCGTATTGAAAGATCGAACCGCTTTTTACAACTCGTGGAGCCCAACGGAAAAGAACGTGATCTACTCTTCGCTGGGGCCCATTTTCGGGCCAGCGAGAGCGACGGTCCAAATCGCTCGGACCACGATCAACTCCGATGATCTCAACAATGGTGATAGCGACGAAGTTGCCGGTGAAGTGAAGATTCTCACAAAAGAGGACACCGGAAATAACGCCTTTCCGGCTTGTTCGCCGGACGGAAAGTTTCTAGTATTCCGATCTGGCCGATCGGGACACAAGAATCTTTACATCATCGACGCTGTGAATGGTGATTTCGGTGGCGAAGCACGACGGTTGACTGACGGACCATGGATCGACACAATGCCGAGCTGGTCCCCGGCGGGAGATCTCATAGCGTTTTCTTCAAACATGCATAATCCGAAGAACACCGAAGCGTTCAGTATCTATGTCATCAGGCCGGACGGTTCGAATTTGAGGAGAGTTCACGTGGCTGGACCGGAAGGGTCTAGTGACGTGGACAAAGAGAGGATTAACCACGTGTGCTTTAGTAGGGACGGGGAGTGGCTTTTATTCACGTCGAATTTGGGTGGGGTGTCAGCAGAGCCGGTGTCCATGCCCAATCAGTTTCAGCCATATGGCGATCTGTTCGTGGTGAGGTTGGACGGGACCGGGCTGCGGAGACTGACGTGGAGTGCATATGAAAATGGGACTCCCACGTGGTATTATGGAAGTGAGCTGGCGCTTTCCGGGCTGAGTTTGAAAGATGAGGTGGTTGGTGAGAAGTTGAAGGGGGAGTTTGATGAACCCCTTTGGATAACGTTCAATTGATGACATGTGTCATGTGCCACGTGGAATATTGTCGAGATTTAGTGGAGTTTTAAAATAAAAGGGAACAAATTCTATATAATAGAATTTGATTCTGTCCCTAAAGAATATCCAATTTATAAATCTTTATTGCAAAATTATATTTGTAATGGAAGTTATTAGGTTGGATTGTTCCGATTTTATTATTGGTAGCGTGTATCTCCTTTTAGGTGAAATTGAAATGGTAAATTTATTTACGTGTGCAAGTGGACGAGCATGAGATAAATATTAAAAATCCTCGAGAAGCTCATCAAAATATAACTATCTTATTTGATTCCTTCTCAAGAATCATGTGTTGGTTCGAGATGAGTTCTTGTCATTTCATTTTGACAGAAGAAACGTCCTAACCGTAAACGATGGATACTAGGCGATGTACATATTGACCCGTGCAGTGCTGTAGCCAACGCGTATTGAAATTGACCGGCCCGCACAAGCGGTGGAGCATTTGAATTTCTCGTCATATATTATTTTAATCCAAGGAAAAAAAAAAAAAAAANAAAAAAAAAAAAAAAAAAAAAAAACAAGTGGCAATGGGCCCCACTTTGAATAGACAAACTTGGACAAGAAGTCGCTGGATCAGAAAAGGCTGCGCACGTTCACCAACTCCTTTTACTGTAATACCCTGTATTTTATTTTATATATGTATTTATTTATTTATTTAAAAATTATATAAATGCGTGTTCTTCAAAATTAATTCATTAGGATTAAAAAAAAAAAAAGTTATTAAATTATTAAATATGTTTTGCGTATGCTCCAAACAATTTAATTATTTAAAAGAAGTTTGAAATTAATTTTATTAAACTATTTCTTACTCCACCGTAGAAAACCGAATTTTGTTATAATAATTTAAAATATATATAATTTTTAAAAGTTAATATGAACTATATATATTTAATTATAGTCAACACGAGCATACCTCAATAATATATTTTTTTTATATATTTATTCGAGATAAGAAATTCAAATACCGGAAGTAATTGGGCTTGGGCTGTAATTAAGTGTTCGGCCCAAGCCCAATCCAACTAAAAAGGTTTGGCAAAATGGGAAAACATATATTTTAATATATAAATTGAAATGAGTGAAATGACTAAAATACCCAAATCATAAATGGTGGCGAGCGCTATAACTACCGAGTAATTGATTTAATTCTAAAATCCAAATAACAATAAAAGTCAACAATAATTTGTATTACATGCTATCTTTTCACCTTCCATACTCTAATTTTTACCATTTTTTTTGTTTCTTTTTTACTAAATTAATAAAAATACTGTTGCTCTTATTTTCTTTTTTTATTTTTAAATTATCCTTATGATTATTTTTAGATGAAAATTATTAATATATTAGTTTTAAAAATATTATTAAAGTTTTAAAAGTTTCATAATATCTTTAGATTAAAAAATACTTTTTAATTTTTTTTAATTAAAAAAATACTATTAATACATATAAATAGAACTAAATACCACAACTCATAATAAATAAATTCTATCTATATACTAAAATAAAAAATAATTGTAAACTATATATATATTAGAAAATTTTAAAAAGATTTAAAGATATTAATAAAATTTGGAAGTATTTTTTAAATATTTTGAAAGTGGAAGGTATTTTAATAATATTAAAAAATTCTAAAATTTGAAATTTTAAGAATATTTGTTAGTTTAAAATTATTTATTTATTTATTTATTTTGTTGGAAATTGGAATTGTTGGAAGGACATGAAATTAAAAATAAAAATAAAAATAAAAATAAAAAATTGGTATGTGGAGTGAGTTTCGTCTCGGCGCCCCGAATTCTCCTTCGACCCTTTTTAAGAACTTTCTGGGAATCCATCTCGTTCTTCAAACCCTAATCATCTCCTCATTCCAGATTCTTCAAACTCGAATTGCCGTCAATTTTTGAGGATCTCAATTACACTTTTCTCCTTCCCGGAATCGTTGAGAAGAACACAACAATGGATGATAGCTGTGCGGTGTGTGCCGATGCCCTTGAATGGGTTGCCTATGGCTCTTGCGGCCATCGGGATGTCTGCTCCACCTGTGTTGCTCGCCTTCGATTCATTTGCGGTGATCGCTGCTGTTGCATCTGCAAGTCTGAATCTACCGTCGTCTTCGTCACTAAGGTGAGGCTGCAGCTATTCCCCGTTTTATGATCGTATTCAATCTTTGGCGGTATTTGATTGGTGAATTCTGACCTTTATTTTTCTTTCATATGCAACTTTGGGGTTTCCTAAGTGATCTACTGCTGTAGTTGTATTCGATTTCTTTTTGGAATATTTGTTTCTCACTTTAGTTTAATGAATTTTCTAAATTATGATTATGTTTCCGTTTCTGTTCGATTCGGGCTCTCATACTTATACCAAAGGAATGTCGTATGCACTTCGAACGTCTGATTATTCAATCTTTTTCTCCGTGATATACTTATAGTTCATTTATCTCTCTCTCTCTCTCTCTCTCTCTCCCTCTCTTCTTTTCTTTATTTCTTTGATGAAACTGCCTTAGAAACAATTTTACGTTTTGTTAGTACAAAACAAAATCATGAACTTAGGAACAATGGTTTCGTTGTGAATAATAATTTTTTCATTATAATACATTCACAATTTTCAAAAACAAATATGAAAATGAAAACAGAGAACTGTTAAGAACAGTTTTCCAAAACACCACTTAGCTCGATCTCTCACTGAGCTTTATATTTTGTAATGTTCTTTTTATATGTTTTTGGCAATATTGGTGTCCATAACATTGATCAGAAGTTTTCCGGATACAATCACCATTATTGATTATAGCCTTAGAAGCTCTCAGTGTTNTTTTTTTTTTTTTTTTTTTTTCTTCTTATTTTCAGTGATTTGTACTTTCAGCTGACTTGCTGAGTAGTTAGGACTATTGAAATTTGAAACTGAAGTAAGCCACCCCTCAGTGAACTAGATAAATTTCTGAAGTCTTCTTCAAATTGAAAGGATGATACTTGTAGATCTCAATGTCACTAATTCTAGATGGCTGCTAACAAACACAATCTAATAAACGAAATATGTGCTCCCACCACCATACCTTATTATCTCCGTTATCTTGATTTGTTATAGTCCTTCTTGATACTCTGGAGCTCCCATCCCTCATTCCGTATTTATTGAGAGACAAGAGAGAACTTGGTTGTTATCACAGTGCTGAAATTTATAATTATGTGGATTTGGTGCTTATTCAAATAGTAATTTAATTGAGTTTGAGGACTGTTTTGTTGTTTCATTGGGCTGATGTTGTCGTGTTTGGTTCCGCTGTAGGCCTTAGGAGATTATACAAGGACTATTAACGACTTCACAGTCTTTCCTTCTGAACCTAGAGAAGGTCGTTGTGGATCCTATTGGTATCATGAAGACACGCAAGCATTTTTTGATGACGTCGACCACTACAAGATGATAAAAGCAATGTGCAGGTTGTCATGCAGTGTGTGTGATAAGATAGGTGAAGATCAACCAAATGATGGCTCAAAGCGCCGAGGAAGATTTCGGAATATTGAACAGCTAAAGGGTCATTTGTTTCATCGACATAAGTTGTTTATGTGCAGCCTTTGTTTGGAAGGAAGGAAGGTATGCTTATTATTCTTTTTAAGATACTCGGTGGTAGGTTGGACATTGAAATTCATAGCAGATTACTCTTAGTAGATAGTTATGATGACAATAATTATATGTGAACTTGAACCGGAGTTTATCTGATCTTTTCTTTGATTTTAACCATAGTGCTGATTAGCTTGTCTGGTGTCTCAGATTTTTATTTGTGAACAAAAGCTGTATAATAGAGCACAACTGAATCAGCACATACACACTGGTGACTCTGAGGTGGACGGAAGTGAGAGTGAGAGAGGTGGTTTCACCGGACACCCAATGTGTGAGTATTGCAGGACTCCTTTTTACGGAGATAATGAGCTGTATACTCATATGTCAACAGAGCATTATACATGTCATATATGCCAAAGGTAAGCTAAGAATCCATGCTTTGTGATTAGAATGTATAAATTTAAACTAAACTGGCAGTCCAACCTAAACTGAACTATACCATGATTTCATTTTGTTTTTTTTATTTACTTGAACAATCTTCAATCTATTTTTTAATAGACTTGATTAGCAACTCATCTAATCAGAATTCAGTATCTTTTAGAAGGATTCATTGGTTAAAATTTATTTGTATATATTTTCGTAACTAAACTTTCCATAAACTCCATTTCGGTTTAATATAAGTGCGTTGGGATGATAAAAAGAAAGAAAGAAGAAATGGATTAAAAGAACTGAACCAATCAGTTCTTTTCTTGTTCCACTATTCTTCTTCAGGGAATCAAACGTTTTAATAACTTAGAGTAAAAANTTTTTTTTTTTTTTTTTTTTTTTTTTTTTTTTTTTTTTTTTTGGGTTGCAGGCTCCATCCTGGACAGTATGAATATTATAAGAATTATGATGACCTGGAGGCAAGTTGTTTAACTATGAAATACTGTCTTTTTAATCACTGTTTTGTGTTTTGAATGTAATGCATCGAACTTTTTGGCCACAGATCCATTTCCGACAAGCACATTTTCTTTGTGAAGATGAAACCTGCCTTTCTAAGAAGTTTATAGTGTTCCAATCTGAATCAGAAATGAAGGTAACTTAGAACATTGAAGAAGGTTTTGTGTGTATGTGTGTGTGTGTTTAGTAAATGCTTTCNTTTTTTTTTTTTTTTTTTTTTTTGCCCACTTCTTTCAAGTGTCTAAGGCTCTAGGCCTTCTCCATCTTATTGCATTGTTTCTTCATTTCTATTTTCTATTTTTCAGAGGCATAATACTATTGAACATGGTGGCAAGCTATCTCGATCAAAGCGAAATGCTGCTTTACAGGTATGATATTGCTCTCCCAATTCTGGTCTTTAAGAAATCCAGTTCGTCTCTTGTATGTCAATTTATTGTTTTTTTTTTTTTTACATCGTATTTCCCTTTTGTGCATTAATCTTTTCAGATACCAACCAGTTTTCGATATCGAAGAAGTAATGACCAAGATAATCGCCGTGGTAGACGAACATTTCGTCGTGATTCTTCTGACGATCTACTTTCTGTAGCCATTCAAGAAAGTTTTGAAACAGCCAATGTTGATGACACCACTCATGACCCACTACCTAGCGGACAAGTAGACTCAGATCAGGGAAATATAAGCAACATTGATCCCTTAATTGAACCATTTGAATCATTATCCACAACAGATTCTGAATCAGCTTCTAGATACCTTCAAGCATTGGGTCATTCTAGGAATTCCCAATTGGGGCAATCATCCTTTCCACCCCTTTCAACAGCATCTAGCAGTAGCCATCCAAAACCCATTCAGGACAAAGATAATAACAGTATGGCTGCTCATCTTCGCCGCAAGAGGAATGTGACTGTAATAAATCCTGCCCAAGGTTGGCCAAAATCAAGTCGTGCGCCTGTGGTACCATCAAATAAATCATCTCAAGCTTGGCCTGCAATAAATGTCAATCATACGGCATCGAGCAGTTCTGGGCAGACTAAGGGTGTTGTGACCGTCAGTAATGGCTCTTCAGGCTCTGGTTACTCAAATGCTGCTCAAATGCATGCGAAGGGTAAGACTAGTTCTTCGAGTGGATCGGGTAGTAGTAGCAGTAGGATCAGCCACTCTGCTTCCGCTCCCAATCTCACCGACATGGCTTATACTGAACCCTCGGTTAATGATTTCCCTCCTGTATCTGCGGCACAATCACGGAAGGTGCCCTCAAGTAGCCAGAGTTCGATGAACACGGAAGATGTCCAGACAGCAAATAAATCTCTAGTTGAAAAGATACGTGCTGCACTTGATTTTGACCAAGATAGATATGCCATTTTTAAAGATATATCTGCACAATATCGTCAAGGTCAGATCGACCCGGAAATGTACCTAGACTGTGTGCAGCAGTTCGGTTTGTCACATCTTGTGCTTGAACTGGCTAGGCTGTGTCCTGATGCTCAGAAACAGAAAGAACTCGTGGGGATCTATAATGCTAGTTTACAGAAAGAAGTGATCCAAGAAAATGGTAGGGCTCAAGATAGCATTCAAATTAAAGACAAGGGTAAGGGAAGGAAGGGTAAAGGGAAGTCTACAGATGTTAAAGACAGCAGTTCAAAGGACAGTTCAAAGGACAGATTAGCAGACAGTATCTTGAGCAGTGTTCGGGAGCTGCAGTCGAGTCTCAGGCCATTGGAGGAAGATGTTGAGGTATTATCGAAGGGTGAGTACCGTGGTTTGAAAGGCAAAACGAAGATATCATCCGATGACCAGCAAAGTGGGACAGGAGGACAAAACAGACAACCGTCTACTGGACTCTCGAACCACCAAAGCACAGGGGATGGAGATGGTGGGGGGAGCAAGCAAAGAAAGAAGACCTCCAAGTTCCATAGAGTTCGTTTAGGCGATGGTTCGGTTGCTGCACTCTTAGATTTAAAAAACTCCAACCCTGCTTCAGACTCGGACCCATCCGAAAGAGTCGAGGATGGGAACAATACCGCTGGGGCAGTGCCTGTTCGGGGTGTGTGGCGAAACGGTGCTCAGAGGCTTTTCTCCTAGCACAGATCGGTGAAATGTAATATTTTGTGGATATAGAAGCAACAGAATGCGAGCGATCGAACTGGCTGGAGGATTTATACATCCAGATGGGTCGAAAGGATGGCGAAATTTTTGGATTGGTGATAAAAGCAGCCTGTAACGTGGCATGCTTCATATGGCTTCATATTCTGAGTAATCATTTTGATATCATAGTGTGGATAATATGATATGTTGCATGATGAAATTTTTTCTGATGTTTAGACCTCACCTTGAGTGTATTTAATAACCCTTCCTATAAGGTTCATGTTTCCACAGGAATGCTTGCCTTTCAACAAACTGCAAAGTTGATGCTATTGTATGTTTCTTTGAAATTACACTTGTGTTCTTTTTCATAGGATTTCATTATAATCTAAGTTTTGGGTTCATCGGAGATAAAGTGGGTCTATAATTCGGACATAATTTTAAATATGAAGGTATGATATATGCATTATATATAATGTTCACATGATAAAAACAAATTTGTCTATGGATATATTGACAGCAGGAGGAGTAGCAGAAATATACAGCTTCAGCATTGGCAAATCTCAATCAGATGGTCCTAGCCAAAGGTCTTTTCACTGCTGTAACACATGTACAGAAAGCCATCGTCGTCCTTGTATGATTCATACACCGTATCCATTAAGCTAGCTGCAAAAGTTTGAGGTCAATCATGAAGCATGTTAGTAACTGGCATTCGAAAGACTTGGACACGAGAGCGAGCGCAAAAATAGGCAGAGCAGCATCAGCTCAAATGCAACTCTACCTGTTTGAGGCAAAGTATTCTTTACAAATACAAAGAGAGCTTTTCCAGGTGCTAGATGAAGCCTGGTGCTCAGAACATGGATGAATTGGCCAACAGACATGTCTCGAGGAATGAGGTACCTTTAGTCAATAAGAAAGCAAAAGAGATTCAATAGAGAAAGGAAAACTATATTGGTACAAACAATATGTTCTTTTGATTATTGTAGTTTCTCAAATTTTTCCCTTTTCTAGAAAAGGTTACTAAGATTTTGAAAACAAGAAATAGACAAGTCGTGTTCCTTAAAAAAACATGAGAAATGTGAAAAAGAATTAAGAAATAAAAAACAAGAACAGTGAGATACGGTGAGACCCCACATCGATCACATCGTAAGGGGTGAGACCCCACATCGATCACATCGTAAGGGGTGAGACCCCACATCGATCACATCGTAAGGGGTGAGACCCCACATCGATCACATTGAAAGGGGTGAGATCCCACATCGATCACATCGAAAGGGGTGAGATCCCACATCGATCACATCGAAAGGAGAGAGGAACGAGTACAAGAACACTATCAAATGGGTAATTGACAAGGTGAGAAAGCTTTGGAACCCAAGTGTTTTATGACAAAACATGATTCAACTTTTCAAAGCCCATCACACTGATATCTGTAAGTTAAGGTATAAATAGATAAACAGTATGCAGATTTTGGGATGGCCAAAAATAGATAGCTAGAAGATTTATAGCCAACAAAAACAAACATTACCAATCAAGAAGTCAAAAAGTGTGCAATGATAATATATGTTTTCATTCAATTGATTTTCAGAGACAGTTAAATGAAATCAGTAGAACTGAAACATTGAGGAAGCTCAGAAATGGTGGAGATTGAGAAACTCACTTCTTCTTTTCCATCTCTGGAAGTTCACATTTCTCATATCTCTCAACAATTACCTGCAATTATAGTCGAAACATCAAAAGGAAACCATTATTTCACTTTCATGGATTCTGGAGGAAATGAATATCTCTCTAGCATGTACACCTCAAAAATGTAAGAAGATTACATAATTCAGACAGGATATTATTTTCCGTGGCATTGAATTTTAGCAACAATTCTATAGCTCTGTTCAAGGCGACCAAAATCGAAGTCACCGTTGCATCGCTTGAAGACAATCAACAAGCATCTTCTATCCACATACAATTTTGTTCTTGGATAGCAAAGGAAACGTTGACGGAAATAATCTGATAACTTTAGAACTTCATTTGCCGAGAGGACTTATTTGGAAAGCATCATTCATAGCAAATTACGCGAGCCATTGGCAGAGATTTCTTAAAGATGAAGAACAATAAGAACCAAAGAATTCGACACCTACCGACTCTCCGAGTCACCGATATTATATATCGACTAAATTCACAAATTCACCATTATCTAGAATAATTTCTCGACAAAATCCGATACAGACGCATCTAGAACTGAATCTTCTCTAGTCAAAGATACATATGATGAGAATTTTGCAACTTACAGGGACTCGATCGGGATACTTGGCCAAGATTTCGAACGACTCCGCAAATCGTTGTTCTATGAAAAAAATCAACGCCGTAATTATACAATGATCTCCAAAAATATCAAACGAGAGAAAAGTAACGATAATCAGCTGCAATTTCAAGGCACAAAAGATCAATCATACCGTAGGTGAACTCATCTTTGAAGGATTTGGTTTTTCCCATTAGCGATCTCTTTGCGATGCCGTCCAAAATGAAAGAACTCGGAAGATGAATAAAAAGAGAAAGATAATAGAAACACTTATTTAAGTTTTATTTTATAAGTCAACAACTAAGCGGGGATAGCTCAGTTGGGAGAGCGTCAGACTGAAGATCTGAAGGTCGCGTGTTCGATCCACGCTCACCGCATTCTTTTGTATATTTTATGACATTTTTCACCCGCGTACAGAATGACAATTTTACCCTTTTATTTAGGACAGCGTCTGAATTAATGCACTGGATATTTGTCTTTTTACCAAAAAAAAAAAGTGAAATATATCAAATATTTCTCAGCTTGGTAACAAAATGACAAGTCTGCCCTTCTCTAACGCCAGTGTCAGTTCAGTTCAGATCAGATCAGACATGAATGCCATCATTTTTTTGTCTTTTCACCAAATAATTTCAGTTTCATGCCAAATGACAATTCAGTCCTTTTCTTAAACCAACTGGATTTCAATTTAATTCTTTTTTTTTTTTTTTATTATCTCAATATTAGTAAATGTAATAATATATATCCTGAAAATTAGAGGCCATGTGACCTTCCTCCACTATAATAATTCAATATTTTTTCATTTTCTTATATCTTATTCTATAAATGTGGTTCAACATTACTATACCATTAATTATGATATAACATAGTAATAATTTAAAAAATATCTATAAATATTATTAATATTCAAAAAAAAAAAAAAAAAAAAACAAAAGAGTGTTGTGTCGGTGGAGAGGCAGAGGGAAATGAATGTCGTGATGTCGGCAAAAGAAGCTTTACAGATCATTGCCATCGTGCCAATACCATCAACACGTCACCCTCACTCCCCCATTTCCCACTCCAGATCCACTAATTTTTTTAATTCTATATAAAATTAATATTATTATTTAATAATTAAAAATAATAAAATAATATTAAATTTAGTCGGCCTCTTTCAATTTTGTATCTAATAAATTAATAATTTAAAAATACGACTATTTTAATAATTTTAAAAAATAGGAGAGGTGAGATATTGAAGCACAGATCTTGTGGGGAAGACTAAATAATAAGTACTGAAAAAATAAGAGAAAATTTTATATTTTGCCAACCAAATCATGGATGGCACACACTATGAAGCCATGTTCCCAATAATAATAATAATAATAATAATAATAAATAAATAAATAAAACCGCGTTTTTCTATATATATATATATATATATAACAAGATAACAACTTTAGGTGGACAACCTAATTTAACAAGACGACCCATGTGAGATTCCACATTAGTTGGAGAGGAAAACGAAACTAACGGTGGATTTGGGCCATTAAGAATGATATCAAAGCTAGATACTAAGTAGTGTACTAGCAAAGACATTAACTCTCCAAATTGTGGATTATGAGATCTCACGTTAGAGAGAGAAACGAAACATTTCTTAAAACATCAGAAGGAGCAGATAATTGTGAGATTGAGAAAGAGGTAATAATATATTTATTTTGCCTTTATAAATTAAAAAAAAACGAACGTTTTTATAATATTTTAACCCCATATTTATCCGCAGCCACACATTTTTCGTGGGGCAATCAGACCCGCCTCCGCAGTCGCCGCCCGACGACGGCAGGGACAACCCGTAGGCGGCGGTCACCGGCCAAACCATTCTCTGGGGAGTTTAATTTTCTTTTTCTTTTTATTTTATTATTATTATTTTTAAAATTCACTGATTTAATTGGTAACAAAATCTCGTTCACCTTATATTATCCATCCACATTTAATAACAATAGTCCGTACAATTTTATTGTGACACTTTTTAACCTAAAGTATAATTAATTGGTATATAATAGTTAATTAATTAAAATTATTAAATCTTTGACGTAGATAACTTTTAAGCCACTATCTCATGAATTAATATAATAATTATTTTTTTAAGTAATAATGAAGATTAATTCGTCGATACTTAACATTATATTATGCACTAACCTCTAATTTAAGAATCGAAAGAATTCAAATATCTGGTCTATAATTGGTGACCTAAGATTATCTCACCTTCACCTAACTCGAAAATGAAATTATAAATATATTAGGAACTTGGGTGGGTGATGATAGCAACATTTTAAGTGGATTTTAAAATAAATAAAAAAAGTATTTTTCAAAATCAAAATGTAATTACAATTTTATTATTTTAAAGAATGTTTGTTATATAAATTTACAAAATTATAATATTTTATAATTAGAGTCTCAAATTAGTTTTTCCCCTTTTATTTTTTTTAATTTTTTCTATCGTTCTATAGTGTAAATTAATATAATTTGCGTCGTTTCTATTATATCATCATAAAATAATTGTTAGACGAACACGACTCTCCACAATGATATGGAGTGGACTTTCATCATCCAACACCTTCCCTCGAACAAAGTGCGCCTCCCCTTAATCGAAGCTCGACTCCTTTGGAGTCTTAGTCATTTTTTACTGTCTTGGAGGAGGCTTAACTCATTTTCTGTTGGAGTCCTTTTTTCGATATTTGAGGAGTTACCAATCTATTGGCACGACTAAGTTTAGAGCATGACTCTGATACCATTTTAGACGAACACGACTCTCTACAATGGTATAATATTGTCCACTTTGAGCATAAGCTCTCATGTCTTTGTTTTGGGCTTCTCCAAAAGGCCTCGTAACAATGGAGAGAATATTTTTTTTTTTGTTTATAAACTCATGATCATTCTCTAAATTAATGGAACTTTCAGACAATAATAAATTAAAAATATATTATAAATCATAATTTTTAAAGTTTGGGGTAATTGGGGAAATTTGAAAATCTAGAATTACCAAATTAAAAAATATGTATTAATTTTGCCTTAAAATGAGTGCATAAGAGGAAGCTGTACAGTCGCATTCATGGCTCATGTTTCCTGCGAATCTTAATTTATCCTTCCATTTCAAGCCAAATTTATTACACTAAAAAAAATATTATTATTATTATTATTATTTTATTTTTATAAAATAATTTTAAAAATGTTTAATTTTGAATAATTAAGATTTTGGTAAAATTAAAAAATGACACAAATTTATTTTGCTTTTAAACGAGTTGGCAGCATGAAGCACGTTGCTGACGTGTCTTTCTTCCACGTCGGATTTTATTTATAATATTAAAATCGCTACTTAAAAAATTCACTTTAGTTAAAAGATAATAATTAAAGTCGCTGACTCTACCTGGCCGGAGAAGCGCGTGAGCTGAAACGGGATGGAAGTGGCTATAACCCGGAACGTCATCGAGAAATGTTGTCCGTTGGATCACCCGCGGGTGGTCTCTTCACCAACTCTATTTCGACGGTCAGGATCTTCAGCGACCAATGGCTCGGCAGAATCTTGCGAAATTCCGTCCCTAGTCCCTACAGTTTCCCTATTGGTTCCTAGGGCATCGTAACCGGTTATTCCGGTAGCCTGGAGGGTGGCTGGACGCTATAAATACAGGGTTTGTTCACTTGGAAGTCCTTGTACCGTTGAGCTTCGCCTTCTTACAGAGGTCTGGTTCGGTTGGCGTATTAGCTCAAATTCTTTCTCTCTTCCAGATCTACGCAGCCGATATCACCAGGTTTGCGAGCTCTGTTCTACCGCTCGTTCATTGCCATTTCTTTCTTCTTTTTTTTTCTTCTTTTTTTTTTTTTTTTAATTTCATGAGGCTTTGAGCATGCTTGTGGTTCTTCATTTCCCCTTTTTTCTCCTGGTTTCTGAACGAATTTGGGGTTTTTTTTTTCTGCTATGTAAGCTAGTGGTACTCATTTTGTTTGAATCGGGTGTCTGGTGCTTGTATGTTGCTATGAACTCTGTTTCTCTTTTTCTGAGATGTGAAATCTTGCAGATCTGACATTTTTTAAAAAAAGAATTCATCTGGAACTAGTGATTGTAACTTCGATACTGTTTTGTGCTCTCTGAGATTCGGGATCTCGGGTGTTTGGGGCTTTTTCTTTATGTTTCTCTGGTAGCTCTGTTTTGGTTGTCAGCTTTTGTTTGTCACCACAAACTGTTTGTTGAATAGCACGATCCGATTTGTAAGTAAAAGAAAAAAGATCATGTCGGCGTACTGGTTTCCCGCGGTTTTCGTGTAACAATTTTAGGATTCCCTAGATCCATGGTTAGATCAAAGATTTTTGTTTTTGTTTTTGTTTTCTCAATTTCTTATTGTTGCTGGTAATTCGATTTGGTAGCGAACGATCTCTGTGGTCGAATTGTAGATCCAGTCGAATTGTTAAGGATTCCTCAGGACAGATCTTGAATTTTCCAAGTTTGATTTTGTTTCCCTACCTTCGAACCCTGTTGGACTGTTCAGATTTGTCAAGGCTACTTTCGAACCATGGCGTCATTCCATTCATTAAAAATTTCGAAAAGTTGCTTTGATCTGTGCTTGTATCACCCAGATTTCTGTAATCCTGTTTTGATTTCAAGATGAGTATGCGTCGAGCTTGCTCTTGTAACTGATGATTGTTTCCAATCTTTAACAACATACAAGATGTTTCTGCCTAATTGATGTGACTAAATTGGAACAGAAAGGTTAACAATTGACATAATGAATGAACTGAATATTTTTGTACACGATCTAATATGGTGTTTGTTATGTTTCAGAGATGGAGACCTTTCTATTTACCTCTGAATCCGTAAATGAGGGTCACCCCGACAAGCTCTGTGACCAGATCTCTGATGCGGTGCTCGACGCTTGCCTAGCTCAGGACCCTGACAGCAAGGTCGCATGTGAGACCTGCAGTAAGACCAACATGGTCATGGTCTTTGGAGAGATCACTACCAAGGCCAATGTGGACTACGAAAAGATTGTCCGTGACACATGCCGAGAAATTGGATTCGTTTCCGACGATGTTGGTCTTGATGCTGACAATTGCAAGGTCCTGGTTAACATTGAGCAGCAGAGCCCAGATATTGCTCAGGGTGTTCACGGCCACTTCACAAAGCGCCCTGAGGAGATTGGCGCTGGTGACCAAGGCCATATGTTTGGCTATGCCACTGACGAGACCCCTGAATTGATGCCCCTTAGCCATGTCCTAGCCACCAAGTTGGGCGCTCGTCTCACTGAAGTTAGAAAGAATGGCACCTGCCCCTGGTTGAGACCTGATGGCAAGACCCAAGTTACTGTCGAGTACTACAACGACAATGGCGCCATGGTACCCGTCCGTGTGCACACAGTTCTGATCTCCACCCAGCACGATGAGACCGTCACCAACGACGAGATCGCTGCAGACCTCAAAGAGCATGTCATCAAGCCCGTCATCCCCGAGAAGTACCTCGACGAGAAGACCATCTTCCACCTTAACCCCTCAGGCCGATTTGTCATTGGCGGTCCCCATGGTGATGCAGGTCTTACCGGACGCAAGATCATCATCGACACCTACGGTGGTTGGGGAGCCCACGGTGGTGGTGCTTTCTCCGGAAAGGATCCCACCAAGGTCGATAGGAGTGGTGCCTACATCGTCAGGCAGGCTGCTAAGAGCATAGTTGCCAGTGGGCTTGCACGGAGGTGCATTGTCCAGGTCTCTTACGCCATCGGTGTGCCCGAGCCGTTATCAGTTTTCGTCGACACATACAAAACCGGTAAGATCCCCGACAAGGAAATCCTGGAAATCGTGAAGGAGAACTTCGACTTCAGGCCCGGAATGATCACCATCAACCTTGATCTGAAGAGGGGTGGCAATGGGAGATTCTTGAAGACAGCAGCATATGGACACTTCGGAAGGGAGGACCCGGACTTCACCTGGGAGATTGTCAAGCCACTCAAGTGGGAGAAGCCTCAATCTTAAAGAGATCATCCCATCCGGTTGGTCTAATTCCTTACAATTCTAGAAATATCTGGGAGTTGTTAGTTGATGATTGATTTTCGTGTTTTCTTTCTTCTGCTGCTTTATGTTCAAAAGCAAATTATATTTGTTCTATTTCCTTTTCCTAGTTTCAATTTCTTGTAATATTTTTAAAATTCTTAATACTATCCATGCAATGCAATGAGAGCATTTTGTTAAACCATTTTTTTTTTTTTCGTTAAATCTTTTTATATTTATATTAGGTTATATTTTATTATAAATACACCAAGAAATTTCGGGTTCTTCTCGATCATGATTCAAATTCAATTAGATTAGAAATTAAGTCTCGAGAGAAAACCAAGAAAATTTATGATAAAAAAGACAAAGCTCTAAAGAACTCGATGCTTGTGAAAGATCAAAATCTTTTTGAAGATAAATAAGCGTTATAAAACTTTAAGTTTAAGCAAAATCATGTGTAGAGAATCCGAGATTTAAGTGATAGAAATCTTACCAAACTTGCATAAGTCAACGTATTCATTGGGATGTCCCACATTGGTTGGGGAGAGAACAAACCACCATTTTTAAGGGTGAGGAAACCTTCCCCTAGCACCATTTATAAGGGTCGTTACAAATGGTATCAGAGCCAGACATTGGACGATGTGTCAGCCTTCTCACTGTTCTTCGAAGGGGGGTAGACACGAGGCGGTGTGCTAGTGACGCTGGGTGGGGGGTGGATTTGGGGGCGGTCCCACATCGATTGGAGGAAGGAAAGAGTGCCAGCGAGGACGCTGGCTCCGAAGGGGGTGGATTGTGATGTCTCACATTAGTTGGGGGAGAACAAACCACCATTTATAAGGGTGTCATCGATTAGAAGAAGGAAAGAGTGCCAGCTTGAGGGGAAGCCCTAAAGGAAAAGCCCGGTGTCATCGATTGAAAGAAGGAAAGAGTGCTAGCGTCACGGGAAGCCTAAAGGAAAAGCACAAAGAGGAAAATATCTGTCATCGATTGGAAGAAGGAAGGAGTGCCAGTGTGAGGGAAAACTCTAAAGAAAAAGCCCAAAAGTACAATATTTGTTAGCGGTAGATCTGGGCAGCCGTTACAAAGATCTGTGTTTTTTTATTTATTTGTATAATATTTAAAAATTAGAAAAAAAACAAACAAAGAAAATGTTAATAAATTAAATTAATATAAATTGTTTACATCATTTTACATTTCCCACATTCATAAAACCAATAGAGTTATTAAATATGGCAGGAAGTATTAAGATATTAATTCCATGTGAGCCGACTTGTCGTTTTGCGGGTTCTTGGGTAAGTAACCTTCCGCCACGTCATCCACCAATTTGCACCGTCGAAAATCATGCTCATCCGTCGATCTTTTTTGACTTTGATGGTCAAATCTTTATCAAAGATCAACGGCTGCGATTCGAAGTTCGAGTGGAGACTCAAATATTTAATCTAGAGTCGTCGCGCTCGAAGTCCTTTTCAACTGCAGTTACTGTCGCGAATAAATGGATGAAGATGAAGCGTGGTGGTTCTGTGTGAATGCTTACTACAAATGGAAGCCGAAGTTGGAGGCTGAGGTCGCCGGAAAGTTGATCGGAAGGAGGAGACGATCGGCGAAGTTGAACGAGGTCAAGTTAAAGAAAGCTCCACGACTCCGTTCTACGAAGCAGTCGCCTGCTTTGAGGTTTTTGCTTATATATATATATATGTCTGTATGTATATTTCTTAGCATCCGCTGGACCAATAGTTTCCTCCAATTGAAGCATTGAGGACTTGTTTCAGTTGAACTATATATCTGATCTACGGTGTGCATCCTCTTCTTGTAATTTTTAGCTTCCTGTTGAATTGCTGATATTTGTCTTTGAATGTTGAAGAACATGAATGATGTTGAGTGTATTGCTTTATTGCGTCCGGAGAATTAAGCTCGAATTTCTGTTTGTGAGTTGTAGTTTATGAACTATGGTCGATGAAAGTGATCTCTCGCTTTCTTTTCGATGCTTGTTCTATTAATCTTGGTAACGGATTTTTTGATGGACTGCTTGTACGTGAGGCTTTTACTGTATCATTTTATTTATTATTGGTTTGTTTAACTTGCTTGTTTCAAGGACAGCTTTTCAATCCGAAGCGAATGCTAATGAGTATTCTTGCGAATCCTTATATCTTTAGTATGATGTTCGGGAACGTTGGTTAATTTTTCAGAATTCGTATTTGTTTAATTTCCGGTTTCCTAGTGTTTGTTTGAGTTCTTCATGTGAAGTTGGACACATTTCTGGTTTTAACTTCTTGCCTACACTCTGACATTGTGACACTCGGTAATGCCTTTCGTTTGTATGGTTGTTGATCACCTGTTCGAACGGTTGGATGATAAAAGTCCCACATCGGCTCATTTAGGGAATGATCATGGGTTTATAATCAAAGAATACTATCTCCATTGGTATGAGGTCTTTTGGGGAAGCCCAAAGCAAAGCCATGAGAACTTATGCTCAAAGTGGACAATATCATACCATTGTGGAGAGTCGTGTTCGTCTAACATGGTATCAAAGTCATGCCCTAAACTTAGTCGTGCCAATAGATTGGTAAATCCTCAAATGTCGAACAAAGGACTCCTTTGGGGAAGCCCAGCTTATGCTCAAAGTGGACAATATCATACCATTGTGGAGAGATGTGTTCGTCTAACACTAACAACATTGGCTCTTTTTTTTCTTGGACTGTTACATAATAGCAGTGTGATATGTGTTTATTCTTTTTGCACTTGCTTGTGTGCTCTGTATAAAATTTAAAATCCTCTTATGTCTCTGTTCTTTTCGTCTCTTAAGTGCAATCAGAGGGCCCAGAATTTGAGCCCGATTCCAACGAATAAGGGGAAAAGAGAAGGAACTCAGTATGACCTTTAGCTCGTTGGAAGGAATTCGTAGTGGAGTCATCAATCACTGCTTGTTGTCCTCAAAAGCTCTTTGTTTTCCGATCAGTGTGAAATGCCATGATCGGTCCGTACGTCCTTAGTTTAGTAGATTTTGGAGTTGAGCAGCCCTCTTCGAGTAANAATTTATCAAATAGTAAAAGAAGTAAATCTCTGTCATGTAGGAACTGATGAAAGCTATCACAAACGAAAAACTGCACCTAAAACTCCTCCAATAGTGAAAATACGGCCCATGGAAGTCCCTGCATATCACTTGAGGAACTAAGGAAGGTCACGACAATTTTTTATACAGACTGTTTGGTTGGAGAGGGTTCCTACGGCAGAGTATACTATGGGGTAGTGGGTTGACTGTGGCGATCAAAAAGTTGGATGACAGCAAATAAGCTGATGATGAATTCTTATCCCAGGTTCTTTTGACTACACTAATTCAAGTTGTAGTATGCTATTTAAAAATAGCTGTCACTATGCATATTGATTCGTTGTTCAAACTAATAGAATTCCATGGTTTCAAGCCTAAAGCACAATAGTTTTCTAAACTTGATTGGGTACTGTGTTCATGACACTTCTCGAATTCTCGAATATGAGTATGCTTCAAATGGATCTCTTCATGACATTTTACATGGTACATGCGATTAATCTTAGAGTGTCATTATCGATTGCGTTGTTGGATGCATGATCTCCATTTATTCTTTTCTTTCAATTTTCCTGAAAAAGAAATAGCTGTTTTGCAGGGCAAGATGAAGTGCTTGCCCATGCAATTTGATGGAGAGCAATTTGAGGTTGCACATTCTCTTTAGTTTATTTGATTAATGGTTCCAAAGGCTGATTGAAAATATCACGACACTTGTCTAATGCAGGGAGGAAAGGAGTCAAAGGAGCACAACCCGGCCCTGTTCTTTCCTGGGCACAGAAAGTAAAAATTGCTGTAGGTGCTGCAAGGGGGTTGGAGTATTTGCATGAAAAGGCCTATCCTCGTATCATCCACCGTGACATAAAATCCAGCAACGTACTAACATTTGATGCCCTGATATGGCTGCATGGCTTCGTTCCTCCCGTGCTCTTGGAACCTTTGGTTATCATACTCCCGAGTAAGTTGATTAAAAAATTTCTTATACGCCAGGCTGATTTTCACTATTCTGCATTTAGTTCATGCTTGACGCTAATATATTGACATTAAAGAAATTTACTGCTTAGATGTTTTCCCAATTTTAGATTATTTTAGCCCTTTCAAGCACTAGCTTGATCAGCTCCTTAAATGGCTTCGCTGTGATCATTTTCCAGTCGAATATGTTAGGTTATGGAGGCTGCTTATTTATAGCGAGTGAACAGTTATACATAGTAAAACTATATTGGGTAAATGATAAATTATTAAATAGCTATAGAGAGTGAAGGGTATGGTAAATAGTTATATATAGGAGATGGTTATAAAACTATATTGGGTAAATGATAAATTATTAAATAGCTATAGAGAATGAAGGGTAAGGTAAATAGTTATAGATAGGAGATTGTTATATATGGTAGTAAGATAAATAGTTATATATAGGAGATGGTTGTATAGGGTAAAGCTAAATATAGTAGGCTAAACCATATATATATCCTGGTCGGCAGAAATTTGAAAATGTACTTTCTTTTTCTATATTGTCTGTATGCTCTCTTACTGTAGTCATAGATACACAACCTTGAGCCAGAGTTCTCCTTGCATTTTCTCTATCATGTTCTTTGTGTTCTTATAGAGTGTGTTTTGTTGTGTGATCCTAATAGCTATCATGTTCTTTGTGTTCCTATAGAGTGTGTTTTGTTGTGTGATCCTAATAGAATGCGCATAAGGGGTACAGCTAACAACTAAGAGAAAAAGGGAAATAGAAAACAAGAACCCAGTGGTTCGGCCAGTTTATTGATCATGGTGCACGCGGCCACTGTAAAAATCACCATTGGTTCATTGATGCACCAAAGAAGAATACTTACAGACCTTAATGGGAAAATTTCCTATACTACCAGTCACTACTATTAGTTAATTTCCACGACACCAACTTATAATAATTATGTGGGATTCAATAGCATCAAATCATTTTTTATAAAATAAAAATCTTAATGTAAACCCATGGACTAGGTACAAACTTCAAAAAAAAAAAAAAAAAATCCGTACCTTGATAAGGATGGTGAAATAACCAGGAACAAAAGGTTCTATCAACTAGCTCTAGCTACTGGTTGCAGTATTTTCTTTTAATTAATATTTAAGAACTGCCATCTTGGCTACCCGACGACTTCTGAAATCACTTTTATAGCTTCAACACAATTAACAGACTTCATAGCAAGTATAGATGATCTTTAAGAAAAATAAGACTATTGAAGATTTTGAACGCTTGTATATTATTATTGATATAATCGGAAGTTGCAGGTTCCTCAATTCCTTCTCTATAATTCTTGAAAGTTTCAATGTAAATCATCACTATATAATTATAATATACCATTACCAATAAGCTAAATGTTGTGGGTGGTGCCCATTTTGAAAATTACAGAGATGCAATGACTGGACCATTGAATGTCAAGAGTGAGGTGTACAGCTTTGGTGTTGTCCTGCTTCAACTTTTGACAGGAAGAAAGCCAGTTGATCATACACTGCCCCGAGGACAGCCAAATCTCGTGACATTGGTACGTTTTTGTGCCTATACTCTTCTCTTCCTCCTTTTATCCACCTTCTGAGCTTGAGACTTGGGAGTTTTGAAACGTTTTCAGGCCACTCCCAAGCGATGATAAAGTTAAGCAGTGTGTTGATGCACAAAACTAGGAGACGAGTACCCTCCCAAGTCAGTTGCAAAGGTACCCATACTGTTCTTTTCTTGTTTATGTTTGGTGATATTATCTCCTTTCACTCTCTCTCTCTCTCTCTCCTGATTGCCTGTCTGTGCGTGAGATTCCTTTACTTTTAGAAAGAAACTGTATTAAACCAACATTTCTCCAACCAACATTTCTCGCCTTCCAAAGTTTAACCCTTCACCAACATGGTTGAATTTGAAAAGAGAAATAGGAAAAACTGAAAGCTACACCAACCGATATGAAATACAACAGGACCCCACATCACCCAGATTGTATTAGAGAACATTCAGATTTTTGAATCCACATCCGACTCTAATTAGAGATAAATACATTGTGCTGGTTTTATTGAATGATTTTTCCAAAAAATGAAGGTAGTTTTCAGTTTACCAGCAAACACTGACAATTGTGATTGTGATGTTATTATAAATTCACGATAAACCCCTTAATTAGCGAATGTGCAACATCTAAATGTTTTGGCGGAATGTAATATGTAACGAAATCTTGCCAATATTTGTGATTCCATTGCAGTTTGCAGCCGTTGCTACATTGTGCGTTCAACATGGAAGCAGAGTTCAGGTCAAACATGAGTATTGTAGTCAAAGCTCTGCAAGCTCTCTGTTAAATGCCCGGCCTGGTCCTGGCAGTGAAGCGCCAACTCTGTAGACGGACGGTACATCTCTCTCTCTTTTGGGTCCATGTGCTGACACGTGACGTGAGCGTGCAAATTATTACGATAGCTATGATTTTATGTGATATATGATGTGTACACAATGCTTTTATTTTTTCATTTGTTTGCCTCTCATTTGTGTGCTTCTTAGCCTTAGCCTTGGCCTCCTCACAAACAAACCCACGTGCACGATGGCCCATTTTCTCCCAAAGGAAAAAAGGTAAAGTTCTTACCTTTTCTATTCCATTATTTAGTTTCTGGTTAAATTATTAATTTCAATTCTTGAAGCTTGAACCTTTTTTTCATGCACAATTTTTTGTGTTTGTTTAGGAATTGAAGAAGGGTCTTTATTTTTTTTTTTTCCACCCAACCATATATAAACTTTTTCGCTTATGAATAGTACAACTTTAAATTTAAAACTTCAAATAATTTTTTAAAAAAGTTTCAACATAATTGAAACTAAGTTGGTATAAATTTTAATAATTTAACCCCAGTTTTTTTAGCTCACGGGCTAGAAGGCGAACACCCAAACACTTTTTTCCCTCTGACACACTGCACGTCCCTTCTTTTTCTTTTTCAGTTTGGACCCCTCCTTTTAAAGAAACTTAAATTACAAGCTTTTTTTATTTTTTATTTTTATTTTTAAATTCTTAACTTTCAGAATTTTATTCACTAGGTTATTGAATTTTTTAAAGTGACTAGAGTTCTTGTTTAATGGGTCTTTGACTTTTAGTTTTTTAAACCTATTAGGTAGAAAATTAAATTAACAAGATACAAAAAAAAGTTTGAATAGATCAATATCTAATAATCTAATAATTCAAAATATTTAGCGGCTAGTGAATTCAAAATTCAAAAAGTTTTTAAATAATTATAATATTTAGCGGCCAGTTAGATATTATAATAAATTTTGATGCGAGGTTCTACACTAGCTAGCTAGCTAAAGTGTTTATGAGTCAGTCTGGTAAAAACTAGTGCAACTGCCACTTTAAATTACCATGTTTGGAATGCCTAATAAGTTATCTTGAAATAAGTCAAAATCTTCTCTTAAAATACGTTGTGAGAAACCAATTTTGAGTGTGTTGTCTGTGAAGAACTCAATAGCATTTTCGTGTGTAAAGAGTTCAATGTCAGTAACTTTTATGAAGTAATTTCTTTTATTAATTAACATGTTCTAACAAATTTATGCACTTTTTTGTGTTCATAAATAGGATGTTTTTGAGTTAAAAGTAACTTTAGCTTTGGTAATGACATAAAATACGTCCAAAGAGGGTCTAAATTTAATATACTAACTTTTAGCTAATTAACTGTTATCTTTCAATGTGAAGCGTTGCTACTTCCTGTCATGAGATTGGTTAACTTTAGTGGTTTTTGAAAAAAGCAGCAAAATTCAGCTTTCAATTATTGAGAACACATTAGATACCATGAAGTTTTATATCTGGGTTGATGTATATGTCAATTGGTTAAAGATATACGTACCCGTTTGAGTCCACGTCAATAGGGGATATTATCCTCTTTAGGCTTTTCCTTTCAGATTTTCTCTCAAAAGTTTTTAAAATGCATATCTTATGTGAAGAAGTTTTCACATCTTGCAGAGAATGATTCGTTTTCTACTCCAATTCATATGTGATCTTATAATTTAGCGTCCTTGTTGGCATCTTTCTCAATGCAATTGAGGTAAGGTCTCAATCTATATCTTATTACAATCTTTTTCTCTTATTATTTTTTTTTTTTTTTTTTTACTTTCTAAATAATAAATTTAGTATTTTCTCTAAAATTATTTTAAGTTCTTGTATTCTCCATTTTAAAATGAGAGGAGAATTGAATGCTGGGAAAATGTCTCATCACCAATATTCTGGCTATATTTTGGTACTGGTTTTATTACTCAAATTTAGAAGTTAGTTGGATTGAATTAAAAATAAAGGTTTAAAATTGACAAGGTGGGGAAAATGAAAATAAATAAATAAAATAGGCTTTGTTTTTTTGTTATTCTTTATTTATTTTGTTGTATTAGTAGGAGCAGAAGAGTATCTGCATCATATCTTCTGTGTCGATAGGTAACATCAGTGAGTTGTATGATGGCACCTGCCTCCCTCCCTACTGTCTCAAAACCATCTCTCTCACTCATTTCTTTCTCAATTTAAATTTCCCTTTTTTTTCCTTCGTACTTCCAAATTTGTTTCCTTTTATGATACTATCTTATCCAATATTCATTCCATTTTTTCATCATTCATTTTGATATTTTTTTTTTATACATATATTCATCCCGTTGTCGATCTCCAACTATATGGTTCATGTTTTTTTTGATATTATTGATAGGAAGATTATAGATTTACAAGTAAGGAATATTATCTCCATTAGTAGGAGACATTTTGGGAAAACCAAAATAAAATCACCAAAGTTTATGTTCTAAGTAAACAATATCATATCATTATAAAGAGTCGTGTTCTTGACAATTTTGCATATGACAATAATCAAAATAACTATCCATATAGGTTGAGATATATTATTTATTGAATATATCTTAGATATTATATCTTAAAATTCTTTCGTTTATGATTTGATTTACCGTATATTTTATTTTATTCTAATATTTAATTAGTTTATATTTTCCTTGTTGTTAGGTATTAGTTGGTAGCTTATATCCTATCAATATTAATGAGAATACACACATTCTCAATTTTATTTATATTTCTCATTTTTAACAATATACTCTAGCCAGAGAGTTTAATGTATCAACAGATATCTTCGTTATCATTTATAGACACTCGTTAAATATCAAAAAATCAACTATCGATCCCAAAATGAATATATATACTACTACTAATAATATTAACTTGGGTGGTAAGTAGAAGAAGTAACTTAATTATAAATCTAACTTTATTTACATAAATATTTGATAATTACGTAAAATTGAAATCCACATCTATGTTTTTAATCCAATCTTCTTCTCTCGTATGTTTCTTTCAATATTTCAATTTATATTCTTATATTAGATCCTAATAAAAAATGTATTTCAATTTATATTTACGATCTCTTTTTAATCTTATCTTTTTACTACTTATAATTATAAGTTGATTTTTTTTCTACGGACCCAAGCATAGTTAGACAACATATATTTCGAGGTTATAAGTTTATAACTTTAAATCTCCCTTTTTACAAAATATTCTCGACATACTGCATTTTTTTCAAACGAGATAGAATCTTTACCAATTTTAACGTGAGTTTATTTATTTTTTCATTAAAAACATATTAGCAATACATTTTCAAAAAGATAGACAATAAAGAAAGGTTAGCAACCCCACCCTAATCATGATATTTTCAAATATTTGTATACAATCTTCAAAGCATTTTTTTAATATATAGTTTTTTTTCCTTTTTGAATTAAAAAAAAATTAAGAATTCCGATATTAATTTTTTTTATTAATATATAAATTAGTTGAATTATATTTAGATTGATAGATAATATCATTTTAAAGGTAGACAATGTGACCAATAATAATAATAATAAATTAAAATGAAAAAAAAAACTATAGGAAAATAGAGCTCCATTTATGACTTAAGTTTAATTCAATAATTATTTTTAATTAATTATTCTCTAATCGCTGTAAATAATTTTTGAATTATTTAAAATGTAATTTTTTTAATGCTCGTAAATAAATATATAAATAACTTACATATTAATTATCTTAATTAAAAATTTAAATTTAAATAAATGATCAAAGTTCTCCAACCGGTGGGCCTACAACAGACTGTTAAAATTTTCGCTTTTCCATTTTTTTTTATTATTAATATTTTTAATTTCACAGAGAGAGAACTTTGCGAGACGATATTAATGAAGAACAGATGCAGTCATTCATAATTCAACCGGGGCCGGAGGAGAGAGAAATGAAGAGCGCGCCAATTGGACGTCCGGCCTTATAGTTCACTCATCCGCCGTCGCCGTCACCATCGCCGTCGCATTTTCAGAGCTTCAGGTAGTGTTCTAACTCTAACCGTGAGACTCATGCTCCTCTGTAATCCGAACATTTTCTGGTTCTGTTTTACGGTTTCTGTTCTTGCTGCATTTGTTCTTGCTTTTCTAAAAGCTTCGTATTCTCTCTTTCTCTCTCTCTCTCTCTTCAAAAAGTATGGTTATAACTTCTAAGAGTCATCATTTCGATCTCGTACCTTCTGGTTATTCTTTTCCTGAAAATGAACGGCGCAATTACTTTGAAATAAGCGATGCGGTTAGACTTTTTTTTTTTTTTTTTCACTGTAGAGGGAAAGAGAAACTTTCATACATTAAGTACGTGAATTCTTTTACTGTTGAAGCATCGATCTGCTTTGGATTTCTTCCACCACTTGTTTGTTTCTTTTCTTCTTCAGTGGAAGAATAATTGAGGATAGTGATTCCGTAGGTTCGTTTTAATCGGTGTTATTTTGCTTCTGACTGGTTATTACTTTAATTTTCATGCTTAAGCTTCCACTCGCAACTTTTTTGCTCGGCCTTTCTACGCATTTCCGGTTTGATTTCTTACTTACTTTGTTTCACTTTCAATCATCGCCAGTAACTCTTACTGTTGTTTGATGAATGTTGAGAAAAATGAGTTTATTTCAATGTAATTTTATTCTTTCGTTTTCGCGTTAGCAAGGGAGGGATCTCTGTGCTGATATCTCTGTTTTTCCTCTGTTTTGTTACTGAAAAATGAGCGAGGATCCACTTTTATCTCATTTTATATTGTTTTTCTTTTATCCAAGGCAGCTACAATTTCTCGAGGAATTTAGTTGACTCCTTAATTTATCAGTTCCTTTCTGTTAGGGCAAAAACAAGAATGGATGTTCGATAGTGGTGTACAATCTTTCTGTGGAGGCCTTTCTTTGATGGTACTTCACTCTTGATTAAAATTGTGTGAGTTTTTTGCAATCACTTTGACCATTTCTCTTCATGGTTGCTGCAGCGAAGGCATAATCTTTTAACACAATGTCAGATTTAGAGGTTCCTCTGCGCCCAAAGAGGAAGAAGGTGTGGGTGGACTACTTTGTGCAATTCAGATGGATTTTAGTTATTTTTGTTGTCCTTCCTATATCATTCAGCCTATACTTCTTCACATATCTTGGGGACGTCAAATCTGCCTGGAAATCCTACGAGAAACGCCAAAAGGAACACGATGAAAATGTCAAGAAAGTTGTAAAGCGCCTTAAACAGAGGAACCCAACAAAGGATGGCCTTGTTTGCACAGCCCGCAAGCCTTGGATTGCTGTTGGAATGCGAAATGTTGACTACAAACGAGCACGTCACTTTGAGGTTGATTTATCGGCTTTTCGAAATATTTTGGATATTGACAAAGAAAGAATGATTGCCAAAGTTGAACCCCTTGTGAACATGGGGCAAATCAGCAGGGCCACTGTTCCACTCAATCTTTCCCTTGCTGTAGTTGCTGAACTTGACGATCTTACTGTTGGAGGACTCATCAACGGCTATGGAATTGAAGGAAGCTCCCATCTCTATGGCTTGTTCTCGGACACTGTTGTGGCTTATGAGATTGTTCTAGCAGATGGCCAGGTTGTTAGAGCCACTAAAGACAATGAGTACTCAGATCTTTTCTATGCAATCCCGTGGTCCCAAGGAACAATTGGTCTTCTTGTTGCTGCTGAGATTAAGCTCATACCCATTAAAGAGTATATGAAAGTCACATATAAACCTTTTATAGGGACATTGAGGGAGATAGGACAAGCTTATATGGATTCTCTTGCACCTAGAGATGGAGATCAAGATAACCCAGAAAAGGTTCCCGACTTTGTGGAAACTATGATTTATACCCCTTCTGAAGCTGTGGTCATGACAGGTAGATATGCCTCCAAAGAAGAGGCGAAGAAAAAGGGAAATGTGATAAATCAGATTGGATGGTGGTTCAAACCATGGTTCTATCAGCATGCAGCTACCGCACTCAAGAAAGGCGAGTTTGTGGAGTATATCCCTACAAGGGATTACTATCATAGGCACACCAGGTCTTTGTATTGGGAGGGAAAGCTTATCCTTCCCCTTGCAGATCAATGGTGGTTCAGATTTTTATTGGGATGGATGATGCCTCCCAAAGTTTCTCTACTCAAAGCTACTCAAGGTGAAGCTATCAGAAACTATTACCATGAAATGCATGTTATTCAAGACATGCTTGTTCCTCTTTACAAGGTTCCGGATGCTTTGGACTGGGCTCATCGTGAGTTGGAGGTACTGCTTCCACCTTATTAAACACAACTCTGAAACTTTTGAGACTAAAGCTTAACCAGCCAAGTTTTATTTTAACTAACAAACTCAAGTATTTGATAGAGATGGTTATCGGCAAACAGCTGATGAGTCCTATCAGAGGTGGATTTCGGCTGCAGTATGCAGTTTATTTGATTAACAACATTTGTTTGTTGTGTCTTCTTGCACAGGTTTACCCTATTTGGCTCTGCCCACACAGACTCTTCAAGCTTCCAGTCAAAACCATGATATATCCTGAACCAGGATTCGAGTTACATCGTCGGCAAGGCGACACACATTATGCTCAAATGTACACAGATGTTGGACTCTACTATGCACCAGGCCCTGTCCTGAGGGGCGAGGTTTTCGACGGTGCCGAGGCTGTTCGTAGAATGGAAAAATGGCTTCTAGAAAACCATGGATTCCAGGCTCTATATGCAGTGTCAGAACTGAATGAGAAAGATTTCTGGAGGATGTTTGATGCTGAACTATATGAGCAATGCCGGAAGAAATATGGAGCTGTTGGAACCTTTATGACAGTTTACTACAAGACCAAGAAAGGCCGGAAAACTGAGAAGGAAGTGAAGGAAGCTGAACAAGCTCATCTTGAAACTACTTATGCTGAACTGGAACAGCCCAATTAAATTAAGTTCCTGCTTCAAATATTTGGTGCGTTTTCTTACTTAATTCTCTTTTTTTTCTTTCTTTTTCAAGCAAATGATGTTCTTGTCGTTCCAGATCTGAGTGCTTGTCTGACCTGCCCTTAGCTCTCCTAGTGGTTAATTTGAAAATGTTGTAGTTTGAATTGATGAACTTGATGGATTATCAACAGAGTTTCTCTTTGATGCTGTGTTATATGAATTAGATGAGATGTTGATGAGCCGATTGATCGAAATATCTATAAAAAAAAAAAAAAAAATTTGATCTTGATGAATATTTTAGAAAATGAATTATATAGTAGTTCAAGCCCACCGCTAGTAGATAGTATTTTTTAAGATTTCCTTTCTGAGTTTTCCCTCGAGGTTTTGAAACACGTATGTTAGGGAAAGATTTTCATACCCTTATAAGTAATGTTTTGTTTTACTCTCCCACGGATGTGAATCTCACAATCCACCTCCTTTGAAGCCCAACGTCCTCGTTGGCAAACCGCTTGGCTTCTGTCCCTTCGAGGTCCAGTGTCCTAGTTGAAGCTCTAATACCATTTGTAAGAGTCTAAGCTTACTATTAGTAAATATTGTCTTATTTGTGAAGACTACAAATTGATGTCTCTTAAATGAGTTTTAAACCATCATTATTGCAATTTAAGTTCACTTAAGTGTCATTATCTCTAAAACTTTGTTATTGTTTGTTAATTATACGTATGAGTCCAACCATTTATAGTCCAATAAATGATTGATTGTACATATTTGTCCATTATATTGGTTGTAATTCATCTAAATTCAGGAAATAATGAAAAAACAAGAGAATAAAAAAATCCTAAATAGGTCGAAACTCTCGTATGCCAAATCCCTTCACTCTCTCCATCAAAATCGAGGGGATTTATGAACAGATCGCCTTCACTCTCACCATCAAAATTGAGGGAGTTTATGAACAGATCATTCGTTTAGTGTATCATATCTATCTTGTAGCAATACGACAAGCCGTCTCGTGTAAAGAAAAAGGTCTGTGATTGGTTGGAAAGTTAAAATTTTCAATTTTAATTTTTAGATTTAGTTTATAAATATTATTCCCGCCTACAAATTTTTATTTATTTTATTCTATATATAAATATTTTAATAAAATGTTTTTTAAAAAATAGGCAAGGAACTTGCACTCCATTTATTAAAACATTTTTCTTCAAATAATTAAAATGTATAATATGCCAAGCTATGTTTACTATCAATTTGAGTACACTTCTAAATAGTTATTAAAGACTATAGCAAAATGTTTTTTCAAAGTACGTTCAACGTATGCACGAACTCGAAAAACATAAATTACAGAAGTTAGGTTAACCTACATCTATAAACATTCATTGGTTAATAAACTTTAAGTTTCTAATAAAAATATACCTATTTAAAAATTTAAAAGCTTGATTAAGATTTTCATAATGTGTGTGTGTGTGTAAAGGGGAAAATAAAAAGGCCTTAACTTGAGGAATGTGAAGGGAGAGATACCATACCTACAAAAACAAAAGCAATTTTACAAAAATCCAGCCACACCAAATTTGGACACCATCAACATGGCTTATCCAATGGTCTCAGATGTGTGCACTGACCTGTTTAGTTAGCTCTAAAAGCTCTTATGATGCACCAAAATGTTGTTGAACTTCCGGCCAATTTAAGTAACTCGCGCCATCGTTGGATAATCTCCAAAGCCCTTCAGCAATTTCATCATACAACTGATCCCAACCCCAACTTGAATAACCCAAGAAAAACCAATATCCATTAACTGAGTGATTTCCTGACTTTATCTCTTCTATTTCATGTAATGTAGCTACCTGATCCAGGAAGTGTATGCCTGGTAGGATTTCAAGCTGCTGCTGCAGATCTTTAGGAACATTTTGAGTTAAGGCCACGAGAGGCATTTTGCGTTTAATGAGCGGCCCCCCGAGCGACAATGGTGCCTCGTTTAACATCTCTAAACCTTCTGCCATGTCTTGAAGAGAATCCCATCTGATATACTTGTTGATTATCAGACCGTGGAAACCAACGGTTTGATCTGCCTTGACAATCAGAATCTGAGCATTATCAAAAAGTTGTGAACCAACAAGCTTGTCTGTGGCGGTTAACACGGATCCAATGCCTATATGAAGTGATGATTCCTCCTCATCATTTGTGATATGAAGATTTAAGTGACCGAATCTTGTAGCACTTTCCACTTTCCTGTCTCTCACTAGGACTTCGTGGTACTTTTCGCTTGGAATAGCATCCTTTTCTTGAAGATGAGTGGGTCTTACATCTTCAGATGACTTGCCGCGTTCAATTCTGTTGTCCGTCACTGTCCATAGAATTCCTATTTAACAAAGAACAACCAGCAATTAGATTATAGACAACATGTGGAAAATGTCTGGTTTCTTGAAAGCTCAATTCTGCATTTAAAATTACTCTTGAGGGCATCCCTAACATCATAAAGTCAAAATAATGTCATTTTCCGGTAAAAGTTTGAGTAAAAAATTATTCCCTCGACTTCAATTGATAATCTTGAACAAGACAAATTTCTCAATCAACAGAACTGGCCACATTCAATGTGACACGGACGTGGTGCATTCAAAATGTCCTACGGTTCTTGTTCATCCAAGAGGAAATTAGTCTTCTATGTCTAAGACAAGTGTGGAAGATTTAACAAAGATCGTGGGCTAACAGGATACAAGCAAGTCATACACAGATAATCTCGGCAAACAAACAAACCCATGGATGCAGAAATCAACACCATTATGATGCAAACTGAAAGCAGAACTCGGGTGGTAAGAATAGCAATAAGGGATAATAAAAAGCCTTAGTTTGGACATTACCCTTCTGACTGATAAGATGTTGGGAATTACTTCCTTGTTCTGCCACAAATTCAATAATTTCGCTTACTGCTAGATCACCTTCATACAATATAGCTTTCTTACTTGCTGCTGGAAATAACAAAAGCGCAGGATAGACTTCTCTCTGCATGCCCAAGTTTACGAAAGGTTAACTATTGAACAACGCTAAGCAAATACAAAATTAGTCACTGGCAGAGACCAATTTCCAAAATACAAAATTAAGCAATGACTTTAAATCAAAATACAAAATATCAAATCAATATAGAAGTTAAACTTCTATATTGACTTAAACTAGTTTATAAGGACATCAATGGAAGGAAGGTATCCCTATGATGTTGTGAGAACCTTCTTGGCAAATGGTACGTATGATTGTTGGGAATACCATGCCGTGTAATGGTTCACCAATAATTTGATAAAATAATCAATGAAAACACTGATTGCAGAAAAACATTAAAATTAAAAACAAATTTCTACAGGGAGGGGAAAGAAAACAGATGTCAGTCCTGAAAAGCGCACCTGATCAAATGACTTTAGAATTGCACTGCAATCGTTCAGTGTGCAGTCCATTAAGTAGATAAGCGGGAGCTTTGACAGTAGATCTGTCCGAGCTTCTGCAAAATGTAATGTGAACAAAACACTATTATTGTTGGACCATTCTAAAATTGATTCAAGCATTCAAACGGATAAATGTAAAACACTTATTACCACTTTTTCAAAAGCATATTACCTCCAGTACCAAAAGTCAATCGATATACAACAAACTTCTTACATTAATATACTAAGATTGCAAAATAGAAAAACTTTGTAGCTAGTACGTCATGGAACCCACCGAAGAGCAATGAGCAAAATAATATTATCATGTTAAGACAAGTTGTAAGATTCCCACAAGGAAATGCAGAGGCATTTTCAAACAGAATAGGAAGAAGACGAAGAAGATAAGAATGAACCACCATCAGAAGTCCTGATAATTTTGAGGACAAGCAATGAAGTACTCACCACTTAACATGTTATCTTCCTTTCCACGTCCACTCGTCAGCGTGTTAGCATAACCCTGGATAGCTCGATAAACTTCAGAAACAACTACTTCACTTCTCAGGCAAAAACCACACCAACTATTGCTGAACAGAACTAACACATCCTTGCCATGTGGATCGAGAGTATTTAAAGATTCAGATTCGATGGAGCCAAGAACAAGTTCGGAGAAAGTAAGAGCTGTAACCCGAGGAACAGAATTCACCTCATGAAAATCCAAATTAACAAATGGTGGGATAATGGCTGCCCTAGGGCTTCTGTTAACGGATTCAGACAGTTGAAATGGATGTAAGCTTCTATTGAGAAAACTGCTTAAGAAATCAGCCTGTGAAGAATAGCTCAGTATTTTCTCTGATGGAAAGACATGATGCTGCTGCAGAAGGGGATCAACTATTACCAAAGCAGGGAACTTTGATTGATCTGTCAAAGCTTTAAGTAATCGGTGGTTACCATCAGAGAAGAAAAATGAACCTTCAAAACCTTGGATGCAGAGGTTCTCATCCCTCGATATTTCCATTGTTAAAGAAGATTTTTCTTCAACTTTAATGATTCGAGGAACATCCAATTTCTGATCGGAAGCTGCTTCATCAGGCTGTATAGAATCATGATGCTCATGTGTATGAATGCTAGCACTCTTCTCATTATCTTGCTGAGTAGAAGATTCCATGGTACAAACATCTGAAGCTTCTCCACGCTCTTTGGCAGACATACACCTGCCATGAATTGACTGATCTTCATCCAGTTGAACACCAAGTGTAGTAGTGCCTTTCGGGGATGTCTCTGGTGACACTTCTAAAGGTTGAACTTCTGCCACATCTGCCAATGGATTTGCTAATTTAAGGTCAATATCATCAGATAAGAGCTGGAAACCTAAATTCCTTGCAAGGGAGCTTAACGTAGCCTGTTTTTTCTGAAGGAGTGATAGGATCTCTTGCAATGAATTTTCTTGTAGTTCTGAAGCTAATTTATCCAAAGAGACAAGTTTACCCTCATTCACAATCATGACAGAAGACGTCTTATCCTCCAATTTAATTGACCGAGATGCTGGAGACAACTTTAGTCTAGGAGGTTCCAAGGCACTTCTCAGTGACGGGAGCTTGTTAGGAGCTTGTTCAGTGACAGGATAAGATGTGCAATACTGTTGTGCTAATTCTCTGAAATCCCCAAGAGCTGCCTTACTGTCTCTTCTAGACTCTGATGAGTTGGATGATCTATCCACGAATAGAATTATCGATGGCTTATTGACTGGCAAAAAAGGCTGCTGACCAATCCCATCTACTTCAAGCTACATGATAACAAAAAACCCAACAAATTATGTAATCATAGAAGAAAAAAAAAAAAAAAAAAAAAAAAAAAAAAAAAAANAAGTCCTATTATTTGTTGTTTCAAGATTTAAATTCTATTTTCCTTTTAAATCTGGCAGATACCTTAGGCCTTTTTCCATTATCTAAACATAAGCTCGATTGTTGAATCCTCACGCAAATAAGAATCAGTCACCTCAAAATGCTGGCTATGTTTAAGGTCTTCTCTCTTTTCTCGCTCTTTCTCTCTTTCACCCCTTTCTTTGAATATTGTTTAAGGAGTAGGGTTTTTATTAATTTTCTAAGACAATCACAAAGAAAAAATATTGGTAGTGTACAACACTTGTAAAATAATTACTTTTAAAAAGCAGCTACAGTGTATTTTCAAGCACTTCCTGAGCCATTAGAAGGGCATTAAGAGCATCAAAAAGATCATAAAATTCATTGAGGCATGAAGAGCAACAAGAGACAAAAATAAAAATATAAAATATAAAATAACAAGGAGCTTAGTGGTGTAATTTCTACAACATATACATGATCATCTAAAATGAAAGAAGTGTCACAGTGGTCCATTGACATATACATCATAGAGAAACCAATCAACCATAAAGCAACCTTGGCCAGGTTGAGAGGCTATCTTCCACTTCCCTTTCAGCAGCAAGCAAATTAGCATGTTGTAGAGGAATGAACAACATATATGTTATGAATAAAAAAAAAAAAACTATGTTTGAAGACAAATTAAGTTACCTCTGAAACAATGAAATTATTCATCTGTAAATTTTCCTTAAGGTCATCATCTGCACTAAGAGTTTTTGAACATCTGGGACATCCAGCAAAATGAAGTGTTGCAAACCACGAATCCGAATTGTCAATGCCAAGAGAAGAAAGCATCGATCTATCGGAGATTAGACCAAAACCATGCTTCTCTCTCGGCAGGAAGAATTCTCTGACAACAGCCAATAAATTTGTGAAGAAAGAGCTGTACCGCATGAACTCTTCATGATTGCAAGATGATGGAAAAGATTCATTTGTACACTTCGCCTCAGAAGTATCGTTTCCTGAACTGAACTCCCCAAACCATGGAACTCCATATACTTTTTCAATACCACACATGTCTGTATTTTTGTTACGATGCTGTTTTTTTGGGAAGTAGAGGGTATAGGCAGGGGAGAAGAAAGAGGTGAGAAATTTATTGGAATAATTTTTTTTTCTTGTGATCATCTAAAACCAATCGCATAATGGTAATTAAAAATAGCTAGCCACCTTGCCGTTACTCTTCCCTCTCAATGTTTGTATTCCATCAGTATGTTCCTTAGTTGTTCCAACGAGATCATCTGCAACAAAATGTGGAGCAAATGTTCATTCTAGAAATTACAGAAAACATAATGATGAAACACCAGGAGTAGCTACCGAATGCAACCAAAGCAAATATAAAGGAACCTTTTTTCTTTTTACAAATTTTGCATACCAATTCACATTTGAAACAGAAAATAATAAAACAAATCATGCTTTGTACATTTGGAAATGAAATAGGGAATTTGAGGGTGACAAGAGGTACAGAAGTAAAATCACAGACCTGTAACATTGCCCTTTATCCCCTTGGACAGCAATTGTGTGGTCCATCCACAAAATTCCGTGAGAAGCAAGGCCTTATCAGTTGAA
The DNA here is from genome assembly GCF_002806865.2 of Cucurbita pepo subsp. pepo. Classification (NCBI taxonomy): domain Eukaryota; kingdom Viridiplantae; phylum Streptophyta; class Magnoliopsida; order Cucurbitales; family Cucurbitaceae; genus Cucurbita; species Cucurbita pepo. The sequence goes on along the minus strand of NC_036649.1, from coordinate 7,545,563 downwards.
TCAAGGAATGACTTCAATTCCTCAGGGGTATTCAAGTGCGTAAGGGGAAGTTCTTCAGGCAATAGTGACATGTATGGATAAATTGAGAATACTATATTTTGGGCTGTTAGTCTCCCTTGATACTTGTAAGATACAGAATGATGGTAGAAAATAACATTTGTCTCCTCTGACGTAGCACCAATTGCATTTACTAACATCTTCTCTGAGTTTCTGTACATGAACATCAGCTTTAATGAACTATACCTTTCTTTTCTATTTTCAATAAGATGGGCTATATCTTTCATTAGGGCTCGTGATTCACCAGACCCTGCCAACAGAATAATTGATCATGCATCAACAAATAAAACAAAAAATATATATTTGGAACACTGAAACTACATCCCTAAGATTTAGGAAATTTAAATTTTTCAATTTTCCTTCATAGGAGATAGAGAGAGGAATATTTTTTGCTTCAGGTGGCCTTAGACAGAGACCCTTTTCCTTACATTTTTGCTGTGGCAGAGGCATCTTTAGAGATTTTGAGAGAGGAGACTAAAGGGCAGAGATTTCTCATTCGCAATATGGGCATGTCACAATTATCTTTTATCCAAATGATGAGTTTTCTTTGAGATATTGGTGGCAAAGTTCTTCACATCCTCGTTGAATTCTCAGATTTATCTTTAAATCTCTCGAGAACGGCTATCATTCAGCAGAATATTTTGCAAGAAAGTTGGATAGCTGAACAGTTTACCCTTCAACTATTTGGATGTGCCCTGGGATTTTCCCAAGAAAAAGCTTCTATTGGGTTCCTGTTATGGAAAAAATCCAAGCTAAGTTGGCTAGACGGTAGAACATTCCTATTCCAAAAGGAGAGACTTCGGCCCAATCCGTTTTGGCCAGCATCTCCCTTTACCATTTCTCTGTAACACGCTTGCCTACCCTGATACTAAACACCTAACTAACTCCCTCACTTACTTTCATACATCACCTACGTAAGGGGCACCAGAACTCCACATAACTTCACAATTGTAAGATATTGTCAACTTTGGACATAAGCCTAAATAGCTTTATTTTTGGAACCACTCAAAAGACCTCATACTCACGGAGATAGTGTATCTTACTTATACAGTCATGATCTTGCCTTCATCTAGCAAATGCGGGTCTTTAGTTGTATTCTCAACATTACGAATATGGGATATTGTGTTGGAAGATTGTGAAATAAAATACTTCACATCAACATTAAACAGTTACACGTAACAACTGGAGTCGAAGCTCCAAATATCATCACTTCCAGATAGCTAATTGTAAAATACTGTTTAGCTCAGTATATTCCCTCAAAGTTAGAGGTGGAAGCAGGATCATTTACAAGGGAGTTCTCAGAGAAACAATTTTATTTTTCTATAACCAATTTCCAAGCATATACACCCCAGGCCCTACAACCAGCATATCAAGAATAAGGACTAACGACTAGCTTTAATAGGAACTTTATGGATGAGGTTATGAAACGGGTATGGCGCATCTTTCTTCTTAAATAGTTCTCCTCACTTGAAAGACTGATAATAGAATCAAAATTGTTAATAGCTCATGATCCTTCTCGCATAAGAGAACGTTCAATTATCTGCTAAACAATACAAAATCCATCCCAAGAAACCTAGCCAGTGTTCGTCTGAACTTGCTCACTGCGAAACTCGCACCCTAGATCAAGTCCACAGCCTATGTTTTGTGTAATGTTCATGAAGGTCAATAACATCTCTTGGAAAGTTTGGAGCAAGGTTTTTCAATGATTCAAAGAACAGTGGTGCTTCGTTTCCATAAATCAAAATTTTCTCCTTCGAACACTTTTTGGCTTCCATAAATCAAAATTTACACTGTTGATGTGTAAATCGAATACCAAACTACTCCAAGACTTCTCTTCTTGCTACTTAAATTCATTAACATCATACAATGAAGCCTCCGAACTTCAACCAATCGCTCTAGTTGAACGCGCAGATTTTAACCCGCCTCTCCGTCGCGGTAGTAAAAAACGCGGAAAAAAAAAAAAAAATCGGTCCAAATGCGATAAAAATCACCATACTACCTAATCACCTAAACATTGCATATTGTTTAAATTCAGACTACATCTGTAGAAATGGTTTCTAATGAAAACAAAAGAAAACTAAATAGTCGGTCCAAATTAGCTCAAAAGTACCCGTTGTTGATCACTTCTGCCATAAAAACAAAATCACAGAATGACAGAAAACTCACAGGGAAGTGTGACAAGAAGAAGAATATGCGGATGAAGTCTGATCTGAGAAGAAAAATTCTGTCTGGTAAGAATTTGCCATTCTCCAATTGTCTCCGATGCATTAGATTGAACAACGAACGTCGCCAAAAGTGCGGCAACGACCACCCCAAACAGCTTCCGTTTCTCATTGTTCTTAGAAAACCGGCCATCACCAAATCTATCGCACACTCGTCTTCTAGCTTCAGCAGCTGAATTCATTGTTTCATCTATGGTGCAGTGGCAGAGACTCCCAACTCTCAGTTTTGGAGACCCAAATGAAAAATAATACCCACGCGAGAAATGGGTCGTGGGCCGAGTAATGCGCTGTCGATCGTATCCGTCTTGTAACGATACGACACGTCGTCTTATATATACAGGAAAATAAATTGGTTGGGAAGTTAAATTTTTTTTTTTTTAGATTTAAGTTTATAAATATTACTCCCACCTACAAAATTTTATTCATTTTATTATATATATTTTAATAAAATATTTTTTAAAAGCAAAAAAATTGTGTATTGAAACTTTTTTTTTTGTTAATTAATTATTTAGAATATATATGTATAAACCCACATCTCAAAGTAAATATTGAATATAATAATTAATTAAATTTATTAAATTGTATTAGGTGTTTATTTATATCCAAATTGCATGTTAATTATATTAGACATAATTATTAAAATTTGAGATTTAAATTGTTAGACATAATTATTTATTTCACAAATATGAACCTAATTTGATTAGTTATAACAAAAGATTAAAATCTAGATCTATTTGTTATTTATATTAGAGACTAATTAATGTTTTTCTTTTAACATATATTTCCACAATAATTAATTTTACACAATAATTAATTTTATAAAAAGAAATAGATAAATTCATTGAAATTTCAAAACAAAAAAATAACAAAAACAAAAACAAAAACACCGACAGAACCAGAATCAGATAGATTTCGATTGACTATGGAGAAGACTAAATTGTTTCAAGTACCGACAGAATCAGAAGCGCTCCTTATTTCAAAAGAAGGGAAGACGGATTATTCACATTTCATTTTATATTATTCCTAAGTTTTTATTTCTCAAACTTATGATTATATATATATCTTAATAATGATTGAAAAAGTGAAGCCTTAAAAGAAAATAAATTATTTGATAATAGGGTATATTCGAGTTTGCTAGTTCAAAAGCAATACCCGGACACACAATCACAATGCACATAAAACAAATAGATATTTAGCCACCAATCAACTGATATTAAAAGGCATCAAACGGAGAGACAAACTGCAGCCACAACGCCGTCGTCCGATTCAGTCTGTTTAGGGCTTCCACAGAATGGTTGTTTCGGCGATCATGGAAGTCACCACGTAAGGATCCATGTTTGAAGCTGGCCTTCGATCCTCGAAGTAGCCTGTACATTAACATTTGTTGAAAAACAAAGAAACTATAAGACCTTTTGATCGTTTGAGAAAGGAAATTGGTGTGTTTCAGAATAACACTTGCCTTTGCCGGCCTTTTCAGTGTCTCGCCCAACACGGACTGAGGCTCCTCTGTTTGCAACTCCCTGGGATTTTTCATTATTATGAGCTTATGAATACAACACAACAGTGTGCCATGACTAAAAAAGGGGCTGGACAACATAATACCCAAGAGAAGTTGTTGATATCAGCAGTCTCGTGGCGGCCTGTCAACCTCCGCTCGTTGCCTTCTCCATAGGCAGCAATGTGCTCTTTATGGCGCAAACTCAGCTTTTCGATGGCCTTCTTGATCACTTCAATACCACCGTCGTCTCTCATTGATTTGGTGCTGAGGCCGACCAAGACAACAAGGGTTTTTTTAGATGATATACTTATTAGATATAAGTACTCTCCACAATGCTATGATATTGCCCACTTTGAGTATGCTCAAAGCATACTCAAACTCAAAGCATACTCAAACTCAAATTATTACAGACAGATCAAACGACAAGACAGAAGAAAACAAAACCTGTAGTTGGCGTGAGCACCAGCGCCATTCCAGTCACCCTGGTTGATAATAATCAAACAATGTATTAACCCAAATGATTCGATGTGTAAGCAGCACGCAGGGACAGGGCCAAAACAGAAGAAGTTGTCTACTAATTGAATTTAACACAAACCTGAACTGGCTTTGGGTCGAAGGTGAGAACGACTCCTGCCATTTCTGTGATCCTCTGTTTCACCATAAACCATCGTTATTAGAAAAGAGATGTCACAAAACAAGTTGGTATTTTAATATTCAAGTTAGATCATACCTCGAGGATGTATCGAGCGATCCATATCTGATCACCAGAAGCAATACCAACGGTAGGACCGACTTGGAATTCCCACTGTCCACACAATAAAGAACAAACAAAAAACATGGGAATCATTTTAAAGAAAAAAACTGGGGAATTATGTGTTGGGTTATATGATTTATGTTGGAAACGCACCTGTCCGGGCATGACTTCTCCATTGATTCCACTAATGTTGATTCCGGCATAAAGGCAGGCCTTATAGTGAGCATCCACGATGTCTCGGCCGAAGGCCTTGTCTGCTCCTGTCCCACAGTAGTAAGGACCCTGCATACCACCGATTAATTAGATAAATACTTTCTTAGAAAGTTGAGAATCAAATACTTCAATCATCATATAGACCCAGACTATTTTCTATGATGACGATGAACAAACAGCATATAGGATACCTGTGGGCCTGGGAAGCCACCGACAGGCCAACCAAGGGGCCAGCGTGTATCCTTTTGGAGGAGAGTGTATTCCTGCTCAATTCCGAACCTGTGTTGTCACCATCAAAATACATCCAAGACATGAATTTTACAGAATTGATGAAAATCATAAATTAGACCCATATCACATTCATTGAAAAATACTATTTAGAATCAGACATAGCAAAAAGAAAATATCATGAGAAAAGGAACGGACAAGAGACCTCAGATCAATGGGAAAATATCATGTGCAAGAGTATTACTACACCCTACGTTCATGCTAATTGTTTTTTTCTTTTATAAAGTACCAAAGAAGTTTAATGTAGAAATAAATTAATAGGACCTATCTATGATAGTATAGTAAATTTCTCCGTGCTGAAATGTGATAAATTAGGTTGATGGGTGCGAAAGCACGCATGGTGAAGCGCCTAAGATATAGCTTTTGCTGACATATGGACCATTGTTTTTTTGTACGCAAAATTGCGGATTGCTACCTACTACAATCATTAAACCATCGAATTCTATAGTGGCAGGGAGGAGTTCCAGCCAAAAGCAGACGGTGGACATAACTTTAATGAATAGTCCAATACAACATTTATCACATCCTCTTGACAAATGGCAATTCTATATATGAACAACCAACCCCACTCACGAGAAAAGACATTTTCCAAGTTCCAACCCCACGGGGAATGGAGAGGTATTCATGAATGTCTTTAAGAAAAGAAAATTAAGAAAAGTAGTCACGGGATACGAATTATTTTAGCTTCTGCTTAAAGTTTTTGGAAAATCGTGATGGGATCTTTGTTACCATGTTCACTTGGAAAATACCATTCACTAATTTGTGATAGTTTATATTAAATATGGGTCTCATTCCAAAATAGAACATATATATATATAAAGAATGTGCAACATGTATTTAAGAAAATGAGTGATCAGAATAATTTTAGTATTTTTAATCTCATTTTTATATAAGTAAACGTGGTACGGAAGATTTTACTTAGCACTAATAATACTAATACTAAGATGTCACATTACCAAGGTTCCTCGGCAACAACGTCCGGCTCGCTAAAAATCTTGGCGGCGTTGAATCTCGTGTTGGTGGGAATCGGCTCGCCAGCTGACGTATAGGCATCACACATCACCTAATAACGAAAAGACGAAATTACCCCTCAACCCGCTTTTAAAATACCAAAAAGTATTTAACAATTTACCAACAATGAGCGGGAAAAAGCGGTCGATCACTATACCAAGATGTCGTTCCCTCTTCTGAAAGGATCCTTGAAAACCGCCTGAGGTCTGTTAACAGTCAAACAAAACTGACGCCGTTAAATGTGGAAATTTCAGATAAGAACAAAAAGAAAAAGATACTACGCTAATCGAGTGGAATATTCCAATATAATTTTGGATACTCTCGATCAGGATCGTTGATCACGATCCTGACGGAGTGAACAATTGCATGATGGTCACGTGTATATGATAATGAGGTGGGGCGTTGTACATACTGTAAGATGACTTCACTGTTGTCTCCGGTGGCTTGATTCGTACTGGAACCGTCGTAGTTCCACTTGGGGAGTTTCGCCGGATCGGTCACGGGTCCCGGAAGAGTCTGAAAGTAATTTTAAAATAAATTTTTAAAACCATTCAGAAACCGAAGAAATGATCTGTACGGACATTTTCGAACGAGTCGATTGTGCATCAAAATTTGTACGGAAAAGCTTTAAAAAAGAGTGACCTATTTCGAACTCAAATCAAACGTCGAAATGTGAAGAAAATATCCGTAATGAACTGGAAATCTTTCGCGAATAAATGCTAAAGAAAATGTCACCAGAAAACTATCCAAACGTACAGCTGATTTCAAATTCCAAGGAAAAAAATAGAGAAACGTTCGAAAACTGAAGAAATGATGTGTGCTGTAATTTCTCAAACGAATTGATACAGCAAGAACAATCTCTCGAAAAGAACTCTCAAAATATGATCGATTCAAGGAAAAATTCGAAGAAAGATAATAATCGAGAGAAACATTTGAAATCTGCACCGATTATTTTCAAACGATTTGAAACAGGCAGAAACCAAGCACGATCGGAGAGAGAAACATTCGAAATCTGAAGAAAATGATCTCCACCAACAATTTTCCAAACGAGTTGAAACGTCAAAAAAAAAATCTCTCCAGAAAAACTTCAAAAAAAAAAAAAAAAAAAAAAAAAAAAAAAAAAAAAAAAAAAAAAAAAAAAAAAAAAAANAGAAAACAGAGGCCAACACGATAATCATCGCCAAAAACAGAATCTGATCCAAAGTCGGAAAATGCAACAAGAATCAGCGCGTACCCTAGCTTTGCTTCTCAAATCGAGTCCCGATCCTCCGATCCTGCAAGAAGAAAAACAAAAATAAAGAAAACCGGCAATAATCACAATAAAAAAAGAGATAAAGCGATTGAGAGATAGAATACTCACCATACGTATTCGGCAATGATCTTCTCGGTGGTGTCCGTGAGGTTAAGATTGATGAGATCGGAGAGGAGAGACATGGCGACGGTGGCAGAGGAAGAAAAAACTAAATAGAGAGAGTGGGAGATTGTGAGAAGAAGGATAGCAGAAATGAAGGATTAAATAGGCGAATGAACCTTCTCAAATCTTAAATTAACAAATTTAATCCACCAATTATTTATTTAAATTAACAAATCTTTAATTTATTTTAAATAAATCTATTAAATACAAAAATTCTAAAAAAAATGTATAAATAATTTTAAAAATTAGATAATTAAATAGATATAAAATTAAATGCAATTTTTTATTTTTTATTTGATATATCTTAATCGATATCAATATTTAAATTTTTTTATTGAATTTATCATGATTAATTTTGATATAATTATAAATTATATTTCCGAAATATCAACAATTTCTTTAAGGGTATTCATAATATCAATTCAATCGATCACTGGCCCACGCAAAATTATAGTAATGTTATCAAAATTAGAATGATTTTATTTAAATTTATTACAAAATTTTATCGAAAATTTTATTTATACTAAATTAGAATTTAAAAAATGAAATAGTACAATATCAAAATATTGAGAGTATTTTTATTGGAAACAGAACCTAAAAATAAAAATAATAATTATTTAATTATTATTATTATTATTATTATTATTATTATTATTATTATTTTAAATGTCTATAGATAGAGGCGTTGTTAGATTAGCTCTTTGGGAGAGCGAGATTTTGGGCGCTCTTTGGCCCAACGACGAGGGCGCTTTTTAGTTCGTGAATTGGAAATTGGGAGAGATTTATGGTGTGAAAAATTTTGGAGTTGCATTCATCCAACTAACCCTTCGGTTCGTCTCAAAAAAATTACTTAACCCAACCCAACTCGACTCAGGTACATCTCTATGTCCCACTCCATTTCTAAACTTGGGTTGGTACCAAAAAAATTACTTAATCCAACTCAACCCGACTCACACGTACATCTCTACGTCCCACCCCATCTTTTGTGGATCTGTTTTTTAGGGTACCTTAAAAAAGAAGGAATATTTTCTCTCCCAACCCAATTCAACCCATACAGGCTCCTACTATAGACCCCACCCCACTCTGTCTCCACTGGATATGTTCTCGAGAGTACCATAAAAAAAGAGCATCGAGGGTACCCTAAAAAACAAGGAACATTTTCTCTCCCAACCCAATTCGACCCATATATGTTCTCGAGAGTACCCTAAAAAAAGAGCATCGAGGGTACCCTAAAAACACAAGGAACATTTTCTCTCCCAACCCAATTCGACCCATATACACTCCTACTACAGACCCCACCTTGTCTCCACCGGATATGTTCTTGAGAGTACCCTAAAAAACATAACATTCCTCTCCAAAACCCTTTGCCATTTTGGATTAAGAATATATGAATGTAAAAGCGTCTCTCTTAAGTCTCTCTATAAGAACTTTCAAAGTGTAGACTTAAGAGTGCTCTCGGTTAGATTGTTGCTATTTTTTTAAATATTATATTATAAATTTTTATAAAATATTATTGAATTTAGTAGGATGTTTATTTTTTAAAATATAATTTATGTTATAAAATATAATTGAAGGGAGAGGAAGGGCTATTATTGTAAAATGCTAAAAATGTATGGATTAATGAATAATAATAAGGTTCCAAAATGTTTAACTAAATTTACTTTATTCCACCACGTTGATTTAAGTTTTGTTTTTTTCTGTAAAATTAAAAAAAAAAAAAAAAAAAAAAAAAAAAAAAAAAAAAAAAAAAAAAANAAAAAAAGACAAAAAAAAGAGTAATTTCAATGCGGACAGCTCACACGTAACAACTATCCATAATTAAATTTCGTGATGAAAATTATGTTAAAACCATTAATAAATATGACCATGTATAGAAAAAAAAATGTCCATCAAAGGCAACTTTTACCATATATTTCCATTTAATCTTATATTATTTTTTAAATAAAAGGTTTAAATTCATGCGAGGTTTCTACACCCTTACCATAAATGTTTCGTGTCTCTTGAAATGTTTTGTTCGCTCTCAGATGTTTTAAAACCTATCTACTAGAATGAGATTTCCAAACTTTTATGAGGAATGTTTAGTTCCCCTCTAAAACCGACGTGGGATCTCACAGTCCACCCCATTTGGGGGTCTAGCGTCCTTGTTAACACACTAGTCGATGTCTAGCTTTGATATCATTTATAACAATTCAAGCCTATCGCTAGCTGGCTTTATAGCCGGTTAAGTATTGTCATCCGCCTCAAAGTTTTAAGAAAAATCAAAATCTTTAAAAATTCTCAAATTCCATTGGAAATTATGATAATATTAATTTTGTCCTGACTTTGGACATTTTGAGCATAAGTTTTCATATGATAAGTGGAGACAATGTTCCTTACTTATAAACCAATAATCTTCCTCCTGGTTAACCAATATGGGATTACTCCTTTCAATAATCCTCAACCAGTTTCGAGGTCATATGACATAGAATTGAAACCGAGAATATTACAAGACTACCCGTTCATCCTAGCCAAAACACTTCTCCTTAAATCAACCCACACTATACCAAATCAAAAGCATCAAATCTTTACATTACAAGAAAATCTCTACATAGGAAATCTTCTCACTTTCTCACTAAAAAAACAAATTCATTTAAAAACACATCGTTACGATGAAGAACTTGTTTTAGTTGATTTTTTTTAAAGCCAATTTGGAAGGAAAATTCAGCGTTCGTTAATGGTAGCTAGAAACAGTGACCTTAGCCTGAGGACCTTCCTGGATGTAGATGAAGACACACTCAGAGCCAGGCTGAAGCAATCTCAGCCATGGCGGAAGCTCGTAAATCCCTTTTTGTTGTGTCGGAGACAGTCCCCAAATAGGGCCTGAGAGATTTTCGAGGCGCAGTTTTAGATCGGAGATTGGCTTTCCTGATGTGTTCTTGATCTTCACTTGGTGCCTGTAATAGCTCTCCTTGCTCACCATCCATGTGCTTGTTATTGTGTGGATGAACTCAACTGGAGCCCCTGCAATGAATCACAAGATCTTATTGAAGAACACGAAGAACACGAAGAACAATATTAAACTTGTTAATCCGTCTTTTTTTGCTCACCTACTGGAACAGGGGCATTTGCGTTGGGCGATTTCTCTTCAGGTTTAACCGGCGGTGGATTTCCCCGGGATCCTGTTTCGAAGGACGAAAATGAAATCAGCCAAGAAATTCACACAAACGAAACCCTAAAATCAAATCCTAATCTGAATTACCAGGAATACGGTAGCCATTAACAGAGCTCTGCAATTTGGAGAACAGGCCAAGCAGAGGAGCACAAGCGGTGAGAGTAGGCTCTGTTTGTTCATACTCAGATCGATCGTCATCGAATCTATCGTTCTTGTCCGGACCACCGACGAGAGCGCCGTGAAGAACATTAGGGTTTCCTTGAGGGCGATGGTACCAGAAATCGAAGCCTTGAACGCAGCCGATTGGAGAGGGATCGGAGAAAATCGAAGCGATTGAAGAGCCTCTGTGGTGGAGTTTTTGGGGAAATTTCGATCCGTAGCCGATTAAATAGCTGATGGAGTTAGGGTTTTTGCCGAGGATGTAATCGGCCTGCGATTGCGCGAAGTTGAGGAGTTCTTTAGGCTCGAAGACGCCGTCGGGACAAGTGAGCTTAGCGTTGGCGTCGGAGAGGTAGACGGAGTAGACCGCCATGAGGAATGCAGCGGCGGAGGCGTATTGCATATTGTTCCATTCCCGGACGTACATCAACCCACCTGCGTAATTTTCCGGCGAGAATTAGCTACTAAAACAGAACAAGTTTTTTTTTCCGACGATCGGACATTGGCTTACCGGGAGTTTTATTGATATTGAATCCATCGTTCTTTTGAAGACAAGCGCAAGCGAAATAGTCGGCTTTCGCCTGATATTGCTTCAACGTCGACTCATAAGCGGCGGCGCGTCCCTCCAACAACACCTTGGTTAGAAGAACCTGAACGCCGGCGTATTTGTTATCCCAAGAGAATTCCTTCATTGCCCATCCAGTTCCACCGAACGACACCGCTTTATCTACCGTGTATTTCAAGTAATATTCATCTCCGGTGGCTCTGAACAACCACGCCGCCGCCCACAGCAGTTCATCCTTCAATTTTGTAAATAAAACGTATGAGGAATTGAAAAACCAGAGGAAAGAGGAATTCAAATTTCATTTCTTACCCAATATCCAGATGAACTGTAGAAGTCTGCAGCACATGGGATCGAATCGTCGTATAATCCTCTAAACGTGTCTGCAAATGTGAAAAGCTGCAAGCAAACGGAGAGATCATGAATTTACAAGTAATGAATATTATCTTTGTTGTCACCGAAAAATTAAAAGCAAAGTTATAAAAGGGTCGAGTCCTAACATGATATCAGAGTCATGTCAATAGAATTTCAAGTGCTCAACAAAAAAGTTATGAACTTCGAAGGTGCAGTAAAAGATGATTCAAATGTCAAACAAATGATGCACTTTGTTTGAGGGTTTTAGAGAAAGGGTCGAGTCTCGATTAAGGGCTGTTCGAGAGCTCCAAAGAAGGAGGCCTCGAGGGATGAAATTGTGAGCTTCAAAAGTGTAATCAAATGTGACTCAAATGTCGAACAAATGGTATACTTTGTTCGAGGGCTCTAGAAAAAAGTCGAGCCTCGATTAAGAGGAGGTTGTTCAAGAGCTTCAAAGAAAGAGGTCTCAAGGAGAGGTTCGATAGTTTACTATGTTCGAGGGGATGATTGTTGAGTATTATCGAGAGGAATAGTCTCACGTTCGCTAATTAAGAGAAAAATCACGAGTTTTTAAGTAATGAACACTATCTCCATTAACATCACGTCTTTTGGGAAAACCAAATGACTAGTGATGAAAATTTAACGATCAAAGTAGACAATGATCGAACCTCTTTAGCATGAACCAGCAAGAGATCCGAATAGGAAGAGTTGTAAGTTTTGAAAGCAATGGAAGCGGCGGCCAAGGCGGCGGCGGTTTCACCGGCGAGGTCGGAGCCAGGATGGGACTCATCGAGCTTGTAAGCTGTTCGGGGAGTGGACATATCCTCGGGGCGCTGCCAGCAGAAGTGATCGGAGGCGCCATCGCCGACCTGTGCCCAAAGCACGTTGCGCTCAGGGTGCGCCTTGATCAAGTAATCAGTGCCCCATTTAATGGCCTTCAAAGCTTTGTCCATATGGTTCAGATCTGTAATTTCCTTCTTGAAATCAATGGCTCCCCATGAAAGTATTGTCGTCACGAACGCCATTGGCAGCCCGAACTTCACATTGTCTCCGGCGTCGTAGTACCCTCCCACTAAATTCACCTGTTAATATAAAGTTAATTTCCATATTTAGAAGATAATTAATTTAAATAAAAACCAATTTTTGGCCGGAAAACTTACTCCTTGTGCAAGACCATCCTTAAGACCAGAATCCCCCCGCCACTTAACACGGCGGTCCGCCGGAAGTTTACCGGACCTTTGCGCTTCCAAATACAAGAAACTCAAATCCACAGCATCGCCGTAGTTGAACTCACCGGCGGTGGCGGCGGCTTCAAAACAGAGCACGGCGGCGACCAAAGCCAATAAGTAACCACGTGGCATCATTTTAAGACACTCGGCTTGATCGTCTGAGTTTCAATTTGTTATTTTTGCAGATTTCAAATTTTCATTTGCCTTTTATAACAAACAGAAATTGGAATTTATTTATTTAATTATTTATTTAGTGGTAGCCTTCACGTTGTTGAAGAAGAAGAAGAAGAAGAAGAAGAAGAAGGGATGCTTTACGACACTGTCGGATCAAGGCCCTCACGTCGTTTCTTTGGAATTGGACTTAGTGGGGCGCAAATATGAAGTGTCGTTTCGGTCATTTTTTAATTGCGGTCTGCCATTTCATCTGGACCGTCCATTGCGCCAAGATTGTTTTGATGGAGTTTCCATCGTTGACTGTGATCTGACTTTTGGAAGCAATATTAATTTATTTATTGGGAATTTGGAATAAAATCCAAAGGCGTGTGTATATATTTATTTATTTATATTTTTTTCCCTTTTGGTTCTTTGGATATGGAATGTTAGGCGGCTTATGTGTCATTTGATTGGGTGACAGGAGAAGACCGTGTGATTTATTAAAAAAAAAATTAATTAAAATAATATTTTAAGTTCTTATCTAACCAACCAAAATTAAGTACGTGTACTTCCTCAAATAATAATAATAATGAAAAGAAAAAATATCTGTTTTTTTAAATTTGACAAAGATTTAATCATATTAATTCAATGTATATAATTTAACCCATGTTAAGAAAAAGAAAAAAAAACTCAAATATGTCATAAATGTAAAATTTTCAATTAACATATATATGTATTGTAACGACCCAGATACACTGCTAGCAGATATTGTCTTCTTTGGGATGTCTACCCCCTTCAACTATCCTCTGATACCAAAGAGGACAATATCTGCTAGCGGTAGATCTGGGGCGTTACAAATGGTATCAGAGCCAGACACCGAACAATGTGCCAGCCTTCTCGCTGTTTCCCGAAGGGAGTAGACACGAGGCGGTGTGCCAGTAAGGACATTGAGCCCCAAAGGGGGGGTGGATTTGGAGGCGGTTCTACGTCGATTGGAGGAAGAAAAGAGTGTCAGCGAGGACGCTGGGCCCCGAAGGGAGATGGATTGTGATGTCCCACATTGGTTGGGGAGGAGAACAAACCACCATTTATAAGGGTGTGGAAACCTTCTACTAGTAGACGCGTTTTAAAACCAGCCTTGAGGGGAAGCCTCCAAGGGAGAGCTCAAAGAGGACAATATCGGATGGATTTGGGTCGTTACATGGATATATTAAGGTCAATCACCTTCTAGAAAGAAGGATTTTATTTTTTAAAAAATATATAAAATATTTTATATTGTTATGATCATTATTTTTTTAGCCAATATTAATTTAAACCTGTGGAGATTAAATAGTCTAATTTAAAATTTAAAATTTCATAATTAAGTCAATTATAAGTAATTTGTAACTATTTTTTATTTAATTTCATTTAAAATAAAGCTGAAAATCTCCTTGTTTTTGTTATATTAACCACTTTACTTTCTTATATATAAATAAGTCTTCGATAGCTATTTTTAATTAGGAGGAAAAAACTAATTTTTACCTTTAAATTTGACCATTTTTTTATGTAAATCTTATCAAAATTCACTCACTATTTTTTTAAATATAATTTCACATGTAAAACCAGCGAAACACTTTTTTCACAAACAATTTGGAGAAAAATAAAATGATTTGGAGATGCGGGGTATCGATCCCCGTACCTCTCGCATGCTAAGCGAGCGCTCTACCATCTGAGCTACATCCCCATATGTTCTGTGCTTTCTTATTTTATAAATTTAGTTCTTTAAAAATGATCTATTTGCGTTTCAAGACGCTTCAAAATCACCCGCGAAGCCGTTGAGAGAAATTGTTTTGGATAACGTGAGAGATAAGAGGTCGGCCAACTCTTCTCTGCTCCTTTCCTTTTCTCTACAATGGCGACTCTGCAACAACTCCTCAAACCTTCATGGTCCTCCTCTCTCTTTGCTTCCTCCTCTCCACGCCATTCCCTCTCTTCAACCACTCCCAAAGCCTCTCTTCAGAATTCTTCCGTCAATCGCCGCCAGTTTGTTGCTGAGACGGCGGCCACGGTCTCTCTGTCGCTTTCTCCGTTTATTGCCCCCGTACCACCGGCGAAGTCTGAAGAATCTCTATCGGAGTGGGAGAGACTTTACCTTCCTATAGATCCTGGTGTTGTCCTTCTCGACATTGCTTTTGTGCCCGATGATTTGGACCGTGGTTAGTTTCGATTGCTTTGGTTTTCTTTTTCCTGATTGTTCATTGATTAAGAAATGCACGAGAATTTTGTATTTGTTTTTCTTTTTCTCCGATTTTTTCGAGTCGCAATTTGGGAGCTCACTGCTCATTGTAATTAATTGTTGGAAACATCTGGAGTTTATGAGCATTTGTACATTGAACAGTTATTAGAACGTTTAATTGTCTGTTGTATTGTCGTCTCTTAGGACTTGAACTCTATTATAGTTAAGTTAAGCTGGTCTTGTGAAGCTTTCCAATTATTTTTATATCAGTTTCTTCATCAAGAATTTTTTTGGGGGTAGCGAGTTGGGGATTTGGTGACTACTTGAATTTGTGGAAAGAAATTTCTGATGTTCATTTTTTGTTCATATGTTCTTATCTACATTTCTGATGTTCATTTTTTGTTCATATGTTCTTATCTACATTGTTGGGGATTACGGATTTTGTAAAGGCTCCTGACTGTTGTAATTTGTAATTTCTCGTTCGCCAATAATATGCCATGAAATCATTTGACACTTACAGACCAATGCAGGCTTCCTTTTGGGGACTAGGCAAACCATTTTAGAGACGAAAGATGGTGGAAGAACATGGGCTCCACGTTCAATACCCTCGGCTGAAGAAGAAGACTTTAACTACCGGTTTAATGCTATTAGCTTCAAAGGAAAGGAAGGATGGATTGTTGGCAAGCCTGCAATTCTGTTGTACACTTCGGATGCAGGAGAAAGTTGGGAAAGGATACCTCTTAGCGCTCAGCTTCCTGGAGATATGGTAAATTACTATTTCATTATGACCATGCTTGAATTTTAGTTTGTTCTATTTTTAGACTTTCCTCAAATGCTTGGTCGGTTGAATGATACGCTTTAGCCTTTTCTTTAGCAATTGTAGTTATAATGCTCATTTCATGTCGCTAAGTAAGTTAAGACAATAGGAGAAGGAACCTATTATTCACAACAATAAAAAAATGAGTTGTTGGAGAGGGGAACGAAACATTCCTTATAAGGGTGTGGAAACCTCTCCATAACCGACGTGTTTTAAAACCTTTAGGGGAAGCCTAGAAGGAAAAACCCAGGACAATATTTGCTAGCTGTAGGCTTGAGCTGTGACATGTGCTCGTTACAGATTAAGATGGAAATTTTGATTGTTTTAAGTATATCTATAGGTATAAATTAATCTGTTCGTTTCTGCCAGAAAGTGCTTATATTAAACTCTAAAGTGGGTAATTCTACTATAAAACCTTCAGGTCTACATTAAAGCAACTGGAGACAAAAGTGCAGAGATGGTTACTGATGAAGGTGCAATTTATGTTACATCAAACAAGGGTTATAACTGGAAGGCTGCAGTTCAGGAGACTGTTTCTGCCACTCTTAATAGGTGAGTTTCGGCAGGAGAGAATTTTCTATTCTATTAGTGTTTAAGACAAAAGCCTCGTTTAGAATTTAACCTTGAAATCATCATGGAATAATTCATAGGCTGATAACTGATAAGATTTTACTGGCTGCTTGTGACAGGGAATCATTTGGGCCACAGTTCACTAGTTTAGCTCATTAAAAGGAAAAATTCAATCCCTATTATGGAATGCTAATATGGTTTCTTTACCTTTTTCAGAACCGTTTCTAGTGGTATAAGTGGTGCAAGCTATTACACTGGAACCTTTAACACTGTCAATCGCTCTCCTGATGGGCGTTATGTAGCTGTTTCAAGTCGTGGTAACTTCTATCTCACCTGGGAGCCTGGGCAGGTTTAACTTCTGTATTTCTTTTACTCTTTGTCTCTCTACTTCTAAGTGTATTGCTTTCAACTGGTTGTGAAGGCAGTTTGCTCCTGCTAAATAAACTGTTGAGTGATGAGTTTCTTGTGGGGCTTAATCGCCATATTTGTACGACTTAAAAACTTGGTTTTGTTTGCAATGCCAGCCATTCTGGCAGCCACATAATAGAGCTATTGCAAGGAGGATTCAGAATATGGGGTGGAGAGCTGATGGTGGTCTTTGGCTTCTTGTTCGTGGAGGAGGACTTTTTCTTAGTAAAGGGACAGGGGTAAGTAAAGTTGAGGACCGTTTATTTGCGTTTCTAGTCCAGCCACCCTAATGGAAAATATGAAGAATGGTTTAGAGTTGCAATGTGGTTTGATTTTAACCTTTAGGAAGAATCTTTTCCTTTTTCTCCTACTAGTTACTCAAGCATTGAATATTTTATATGAGGTTAGAGCTTTAGGCTTTTGGTTGCATAATAACTCAATAGTGGAATCCTATAAACACGATGCTTTTTAGATATGCTTTTATTAGAAACTTTTCTTGGATGAAAACATAGTGATTGAACAGCACTAATTTTTCTTCATATTCATGATTTTCTTGAAAATAGAGTGACAAGTAAGTTCTAGACTGTCATTGTATAGGATATATCTACACTGTTACTTCCCAGAATTTCAGCTAGACCTCTCAGCCAACTCATGTTATATATTATCTGCTTGTTGAAGTCAATATGTTTAATATAACAGATCAGTGAGGAGTTTGAAGAAGTTCCAGTTCAAAGCCGAGGTTTTGGCATATTAGATGTTGGTTTTCGTTCACAGGTATTCTTTTAAGATCATTGACATGCCTATACTTTTGTGCGTCTGCATTCATACTCGAAGACTTCTGCTAATATTGTGATTAAGATAGAAATATGAAATTTCTTTGTTGTAAATTG
Source organism: Cucurbita pepo subsp. pepo (assembly GCF_002806865.2). NCBI lineage: Eukaryota > Viridiplantae > Streptophyta > Magnoliopsida > Cucurbitales > Cucurbitaceae > Cucurbita > Cucurbita pepo. The sequence continues at coordinate 7,527,598 of NC_036649.1, read as the reverse complement.
CTAAAATTGACCTTCTTGGAGGCTGAACTTAATGAATTTCGTTGATTTGCATAAACAATTACATAAGGGAAGGGCCAGACAGAAGCCTCAATATGATTATCTAGTTTTTGATTACACGTGCTGTACAGGAAGAGGCTTGGGCAGCTGGAGGAAGTGGAGTACTTCTGAAAACTACAAATGGTGGCAGGACATGGACCCGTGATAAAGCAGCTGACAATATTGCAGCCAACCTTTACTCTGTAAAGTGAGTATGATCATACTATAAACTTGAGTTTGTTTTACAATTTTTGAAATTTGAAACTACCTCCTATTCATAGATCATCCCTTTATGAATTCTCTTTCTATGGCTGTCTCTCTCTGATTGATGAATAAAGTGTAAGAAGAAGAACCATTGTAATAGTCTAAGCTCACTGCACGCCCACTGCTAGCAGATATTGTCCGCTTTAGCCCGTTACATATCGCCGTCAACCTCAAGGTTTTAAAACGCGTCTATTAGGTAGATGTTTCCACACTCTTATAAGAAGTGTTTTATTCCCCTCTCCAACCGACGTGGGATCTCACAATCTACCCCTTTGGAGATCCAGCGTTCACAATATCTGCTAGCGGTGGGCTTGGTCTATCAGATCTATACCTTGCTTCTTCTTTAGGGTCTTTCGGGGTGAGTTTGGGATCAATTTTGGGAGGGGAAAAATGTTCTTAACATGTTAAAAGCACTTTTCAGAAACTTTATAGTGCTTAGTACATACTTGAAAACAATATTAATTTTTTTAGAACACTTGAAGTGCTTTCTCACACTTGGCATTAGAATAATATCAAGTTGTGTTGCCAAGAAAAGCCTAACTCTTCCGATCAGGCTGCAAATACAATGCAATTGTACTATAATTTTGCCAAAGAAATTTAGGGCGATGAGTTTAGTAGTGAGCATGAATTCTGTACTTTCGATTTACCTTCACAAATTTTCGATTTTAATCTATTTACATCTCCGCAGGTTTATAAACGATAAGAAAGGATTTGTGCTCGGAAATGACGGGGTGTTACTTCAATATCTTGGTTGAAGCTTGAGATTTTACTCGGTAATTAGTACATATCCCCCTTTTCCTGCTTCTCTTTGAATTTTCTTTATGATAGCCTCTTAGCCACTTGGTGTCACTGTTTAATTCTCCTACTTGGAAAAAGAAGAAAAATTATTGGCCATAATCAATTGAAATTTGGAGCACAGTGTTAAAATGTTCATTGTAGTTGTGATGTGGATCTGTTTGATTATGTTTTCTATTTTCTAATATTTTTGCTTTCATTTTGAAAACACTCCTAAACTTTTGACAACAAAACAGAAAGGTGGGAGTAATATTTATAGGGTTAACTTCAAAACCAAATGATTATCAAACGGTGCCTAAACTTTTCGACATTATTCTTACTCAGGTTACAGAATCAGATTCTATATGATGCTTGCGATCGAAATTTTGTATCACTAAATCATAGCTGCATTCTTGCTTTGGGTGATGGGATGAGGTACTAATGCTACCGAGTTTCGTATCTTTCCTTGTTTTTTGCATTTCTGAAGACGCTTTCATTCGAAAGAGTCAATTTCGTATATAGTTTTCATTCTTGTTAATATTTGTAATTTAAATGTATACTTGTTCATATGCCCATTCAACAATGATGAATTTGGAAGTTGTAGATGTTTTTTGTCTTTGATTTTTATAGAACATTACTGTACATTTCAATTCCCCAATTATAACAATGATATAAATTTAGATTTGGGGATTCCTTTGCATTTGCTCTTTTGATTTCAGCCATCTTTTGTCTTATGTCAATTTAATGCTATTTAATGCGGGATGGAACGGTTAGGATTAGATTTGATTTAGTTATTGAAATTAGATTTGATTCAGTTTTTTTGATCGGTGAGATTTCTCCCAATTCTTGATCTTTCTAGTTTTCTCTCTATTCCTGACGGGAAAGGAAAGAATATCAGGAAAAAATTAAATTTATATTCTTTCTTTTTAGTTCAAATTTGCAACTTCTCCCATCTCTCATGTTCTTACTTCAAGAAATATTGCAATATTACTTTCATCAAAGTTTACCATTTATCTTTAAAGTATATATTTTTTTAGAATTTTATATAGAAATCAAAACTTGAAAGGCTATATCATTTATAGATTATCTCCAAACTTAATTAATAAAGCAGCGGAATCAATAGCTCGGACTGCAACAAGGGCTCGGTGTCATTAATAAAAAATGGCTCGGGGGATGTTACAAATTGGTCTACTACCGAAACGAGACTTCATGAGTTCAAGAACTTGAGAACATAACAAAAGATAGAGGGACTCAACCGTCTTCCAAAAAGGATGCCGCTATGTTGAAGAGACAATTATCGCATCTGCAAACATATCTAGGTGGGATTTATGACGGGATTACCCGATATTCCAACTATTTGTTTAATTGATACAAATTATGACCTGAATCATTTGTTTAATTGATACAAATTATGACTGAATCTCGCAGATATTTCGCTTCCAGCGAATGATGATGTTATAGCTTCAATCCGATTAATTCTTAACAAATTAGTATTTGTAATTTATGAGTGTCGTTCTAGCTCTATACATTCTTGATTAATAATAAGATATATCAATTTTTGGGAAGTATTTTTGAGATGTGGTACCAACCCTAAGAGTATTTTTTACTATTTTAAAAAGTTAAAAAGAAGGTATTAATTAGACTTTTAAAATTTTAAGAGTATTTTAAAAATATTTTAAAATGATTTCCATTTCCATAGAAAATAAGGGTATTTTTTTTTTAAGTTTATGGTATTTTTATCAATTCAATATTTATATTTTAATATAATTATAAAATATTTTTGAATAAAATAATGTTTTTACATTTTTTAAGCATAGCCATTGCTATATATTATAACCTTCACAAATGGCTAATTGACTATTTTAATGGTAAGTTCTCCTAAAATTTGTAATTTGCATTTTTAAAATATTTAAATAATTTAAATACTAAAAATAAATTAATTTTACAAAATTGCCAAATGTGAGGCTTGGATTGCGTTGTCCAATTTAAAACCAACATTGATTTCCAAACATATAAAAAGGGCGCGGGAAAATTTTACGCCATTGTTGAATCGCAATTCTGGTGAACACAACAAAATAATCAGATGAGTCGAAAATCTTTGTTGAATTTGATGGAAGAGTGCAATGTAAGTGCATGAAATTCGTTTGTGATTGGAGATGAACGGAGGAAAATGAGGTTAGTTTCTTTCTCTTTCCCGGAAAATTTGGGGACGACGTTGATCCAGATGAAATCGTCGAGGATTTTGCCACATGTATCTTTAAGAAGATTATAGAATACGTTGAGCGATCTCTCGATTTCCATTTTCTGCCAGTTTTGAAAATTCTTCCATGACGCACGCGATTATTGTTCCTCTTAAATCCTCGTTCTGTTTATTCTAGATCTCATTTTTCACCTCGTTCTGTTTATCGATGGATTTTGGATGGTGAATTTGAGAGGAGCGGATGGAAAAAGGAAGGGGAAGTTACGACGAAAATTGTGATTGCAATCTTCTTCATAGCAACGGTGGTATGAATCGGACGCAAAATAACATGGACATCGATGAACCGAGCTCTACAGATTTGTCGTCGATTTCATTGTTTTCAGGCGTCGGCTACATCGAGCACCCTGTTTCAAAGTACGATACTCTTGCCGGGATTGCCATCAAGTACGGCGTCGAGGTAATTATGCTCTGAGATTGTTTGTTGTTGATTTGTTCGTTTCTTTCGTGTCTTGCTTTGTTGATTAAAGTTGATCTACATCTGACATTGGAGGACGTTGTTCACATATTCTGGATTTAAATGCAGAAAGTAATACCTAAAATAAGTAGAACTTCAAATTTTAAATTGTTTTACAAAAGATTTTTTGCTTCTCATGATTTATCATATCACGATTACCCTCAACTCCGATCACAATCTATCATATATGTTCTATGCGTTTCGTAACAACATAATTATGTATATATATTAGGTCTCGGACATCAAGAGAATGAATGCATTGGTTACAGACCATCAAATGTTTGCTCTCAAATCTCTACAGATTCCAACTCCTGGAAAGTTCCCTTCTCCTCACTTATCCAAGGATCTTGACATTTCCAGGTTTGTTTTCTCTCTGGTTTCATACGTGAATAGTGTAAACTGCTTCATTTTTTGTTATGTACCATTAGTGCCATTCTAATCTGATTTCCGATTTTCGGTAATCGTCCAAGCTTACCACTAGCAAATATTGTCCTTTTAGACTTTTCATTGCAGGCTTCCTTTCAAAGATTTTAAAACTTGTGCTAGGAAGAGGTCTCATACCTTTATAAATAAAAGAATGTTTCGTCTCCAAGATCTCACATTCTCCCTCTCCTACTTGTAAATCTAATCTCTTGATCCCCACTTAAAAGTTGATTCTCCTCCCGCCACTCACTCAGGTTGATCTTTGATTACATTTGTCACTCATTTGTCAATTTGATCCCCACCTAAACTGCTTCATTTTTGTTATGTTTGAGAGTTTCACAATTAGTGTCAATCTAATCTGATTTCCGGTAATCGCCCAAGTCTACTGCTAGTAAATATTGTTCTCTTTAGACTTTTCATTCCAGACTTCCTTTTAAGGTTTTAAAATGTGTGCTAGGGAGAGGTCCCACATCCTTCTAAAGAATGTTTCAGACCATTCTCCAAGATCTCACATTCTCCTTGTTAGGGAGAGGTCCCACATCCTTCTAAAGAATGTTTCAGTCCATTCTCCAAGATCTCACATTCTCCTTGTTAGGGAGAGGTCCCACATCCTTCTAAAGAATGTTTCAGTCCATTCTCCAAGATCTCACATTCTCCTTGTTAGGGAGAGGTCCCACATCCTTCTAAAGAATGTTTCAGTCCATTCTCCAAGATCTCACATTCTCCTTGTTAGGGAGAGGTCCCACATCCTTCTAAAGAATGTTTCAGTCCATTCTCCAAGATCTCACATTCTCCTTGTTAGGGAGAGGTCCCACATCCTTCTAAAGAATGTTTCAGTCCATTCTCCAAGATCTCACATTCTCCTTGTAGTACTGGTAAATGTAATCTCTTGATCCCTACCTAAAAGTTGATTCTCCTCCTACCACTCACTCGGGTTGATCCTTGATTACATTTGTCACTCATTTGTCAATTTGAGCATAGTTTAACTTGATCTCCACCTAAACTGCTTCATTTTTTTATATATCGAGAGTTTCACAATCAGTGTCAATCTAATCTAATTTCCAGTAATCGCCCAAGCCTACCACTACCGCTACCGCTAGCAAATATTTTCCTCTTTAGACTTTTCATTTCAGGCTTCCCTTCAAAATTTTAAAACGTGTACTAGGAAGAGGTCCCACACCCTTATAAACAATGTTTCGTTCCTTTCTCCAAGATCTAACATTCTCCCTCTAGTACTTGTAAATCTAATCACTTGATCCCATCTAAAAGTTGGTTCTCCTCCTGCCACTCACTTAGGTTGATCTTTAATTACATTTGTCACTCATTTGTTAATTTGAGCATAGTTCAACTTGCAACGAGTCGAGAAAAGAGATAATTTGGAGTACCCACCACCAAAATAACTAAAAAAAAGGAAAGAAAAATAACCTGTTACTTCCTTGAAGGCAGTTGAAATCAGAATAGATTGGCAGTGGGATATAAAAAACAAGTATTCCTATATATGTGGAGAATAGCTCACTTATATAATTAAATAGGTTGCATGGTTTTGGTTTGAAGTTAGTTATTTGCTGTGTGGGGGTATTCATATGCATATAATATTCCCCGTAATATCTCTGCTCATGTGTGAGCTTCTACAGGAACAGTAATTGTGAGCGAAATGCAACTCGGTTCATGTCCTTTAATCTGTTGGACTCATTCCAATCACTGAGAATCAAATCCACCAAACTCAAGGCTCCTTCGGAAGCTCATCATGCGAACATTCCAACAACCAGTGAAACCACTGCCTACAGAAAAGGGGAATTCGACCATGGGGGGACTACTACTACTCATCAAAACCGCCATAGAAAATCAAGAAGCTTTGCAAATGGTTTTCATTTTGAAAACGTTGAATTCACCGATATAATTTCCGCTCCGTACGGAGCAATCGACTCGACCAAAGGGAGTGAAAAACTGGTGAGGAGACGCCAGAAATCCATGGCGGACTTCTCCATTGCAGCAGATAGCGTTTTCAATAAGACTTACATCAGCAATGGTGAATGTTTTTCAATGACAACGAAGAACTTGGATGTGAGACTGGATGGGACTTCAAGAATCAATGCTACATCAAATGGGGTTACTGAAGTGAGTAAATTGACACCCATTTCAACAGATAATGTGGGAGGAGGCTCGTTTATAGGTAGTAATGGGATGATGATTGGTGGAAGAAGATCATCAAGCACATGTAATTTGCAGGACACAGAAAAAGGTAACTCTTCCTCATCCATGTGGTCTACATCTTGGAGTTTGAAAACAGATCTTCAAGCACTCTCAACTGCAATGGTCACTAAGTCGATATTTGATGGGTTGCCAAGGTCAACAACTAGGTACAAAGCTTCAATGGATTGATAATCATCCATGTTTACTTACAGATCGATCCAGCGCTTGTGCAGCTCAATCATCTAAGCCTTGTTTATTTGTCATTTCAAGCAAGGATTTTGAACAAAAACCCAGAAATTTTGAGTAATCTATGTGAGGGAAATTCATCATGTACACCTTCATACAATTTGAAGCGTGATTGAACATCAATTTATTTAAAAACATTATTGCCACAATTAGCTCATTTAATAAGGAAGTACAAATTGCCACCTTATTAACCATAGTTCTGTCTTCTTGGTAAAAGTCATTTCTGAGGATGAGACATTTATGTCCGACAGAAAAAGTACTTATCTGCCGTATCAATCTATCGAGAATTGAAAAGATTGGAAAAGAGATGTTCGGTAATTCCATTCTCCTTTTGCTCTCTCAAATTCGGAAGTAATCCCAATAATAATATGAGTCTTATCATCATACTCCTACATGGTGAATCCGCTAGCATGTCCCTCACCAAGAGTTCTCCGGTGACAACAGAGGAACCAACCATACAGCACTAATTTCCTCTTTTTTTTGGTGGTGCTTCCAAACACCCTGTCTACTTCAATATCATCCGTCACTCGTGTCGTGTAGTATAGCAAGGCGCGAGAAAAACTCAAATTCGTTTGACAAGTAAATGAGCATTCACTAGACAGCCAGAGATGTAATGAAAATTAGTTTGACAGCAAAACAAATGATACATTAAACAAGATTCAACGTGTAAAAGTGTACCCAAGTATCAGAGCAACAAAACAAAAAATAAAAAACCCACAATTTAGACTCCCTAGGCAGCAAAACATGGTGAATGACAACGTTAATGCATCTAAAAAAGAGAAGTTCCCTTTCCCTTCTTGTCACCACCAATCTCAAAATGCTTGCATCTCTGCAATAGCAAACAAATATAAGGTATGCATTAATGAAAACCATATTCAAGGACAACTAAAATAAGAGATCTATCCAACCATATAGCTGATTGATATCAACAAGAGACACCAATGAATGAGAAATTTGCTTTGAATACAAACCTTAATGGCATGCTGTGACACATGCTTGCAACCCTGGCATTGCAACCTTAGAACAATCTTCTTCGTAGTTTTGGCCTGGAAGGAAAGTTAAAGCTCTGATGATTATTTATTCAAGGAAAATAAACAACTTCTGGTTTTGGGTTGAACAGATCAATGATCATGGAAAGAGATTTTTCACCTTCTTATGAAAGACGGGCTTGGTCTGTCCTCCATATCCTGATTGTTTACGATCGTAACGACGTTTCCCTTGAGCAGCAAGGCTGTCCTTACCCTTCTTATATTGGGTAACCTTGTGCAAGGTATGCTTTTTGCATTCCTTGCTCTTGCAGTAAGTCTTCTTTGTCTTGGGAACGTTCACCTGTTTAGCAGAAGAGTTGAATATCATTCAGAAAAGAAACAAAGAATTACAAGATCATACATTAGAACAACTCTACATGAAACATAAAATTACTATACAGAAATTATTGTAGAGAAGAACATATTTGGAAACAACGCGCAAAAAATGCTTGAATAGAGAAGACAATTACAAACATATTCTTGAGTGAATTTCATAGTCAATCTACAATGCCATACCTAGTCTATCGAGTCTCCACTTACTAAAACCAAATCTACAGCATTAACAATCCTAAAAACTCAACATAGCTACAAGTAAAACTCACACTGAAAGGAACAGCATAACCTTCTTACAGACAACAACGCCCTTCATAAATGCCAATAAACAACTCTAGAAGGTATTTTCAAACCAAAACAATTCCGATATTGATCAATCCATTATCCTAGAGTACAAAGAATTTTGCGAGGCTTTAGCTTCCATCGTTCGGAATCAAATAGAATATGATTATAAAATGAAGAACAACCTTCAGTCCTTCCGATCACCAGACGAAGGATAGAATCATGAAATGAGTGAGAAAATCCAAACAAACAGCAAAAAAACGGTGGAAGGAAGATTACCATGATGGGCCCTGGACCTCACACTACCTCTATGAACAAACCCTAATCGGCAATCAAACAGAACCATTAAATTCCTCCTCTTTTATACTTGAATAACTATGGACCTTTCAGTCCGATTATGGGCCATATTTCTGATCACTTTAGCCCACGGTCTATTACAAGCCCAAATATTCGGCCCAATTTCTAGTAACTCTAGCCCATTGGTATTTTATTTAAAAAATAATAATAATAAATAAGTTTTTTTTATTATTATTATTTATTAATAAAGAGAAAAATTAGTTTATATCCCTCAAATTTAGGAGTGCAACTATTAATATGATAGAGTAATAATTACATATTTTTATGGGATCTGAGGGCGAGTTTTTGCTGGATCACGATCCTTTATCCCGGCCATTGTAGCACGTCTGTAGCCCAAGACATAAGGGGCATGGCCAGAAATTTAATTTCCCGTCACGATTTTTTTTGTTAATTAGAGAACGAGAATTGAACCTCTAACGTCAAAAGACCGAGTAATCGTCAAATAAAAAAATATTATTAAAAAAGAAAATATTTAATTTAAAAAAAAAAAAAAAAAAAATTGTATTAATTAAAATTAAGGGAGGATGGGTAAGGTTTAGAGTCATGGGATTCACGACGAATCCCAAAACTTGTAGAGCTTTATTTGGAGTCACATCTCCCCTCACGTTCTCTCCACGCGCTTCAACGCTCATCCAAAATACATACTTAAATATCTTATTTCTTTCTATTAATTATTATATTATATTTTCAAACTATTATTTATAATATATACAAAATCAAGAGATTGGATCTTTGAATTTTCGTCACGCACTTCAAATTACGGTATTCGAAGTATTTGATCAAATGTCGTAAATTTGAAATTCAGAAATTTAATAGTTAATTGAACCGTATTTCATATGTTTATTAACAACAAAGAAAATATTATCCGGCTCGTTACGTATCACCATTATGGGTAGCACACCGCCAAGTGTCTAGCTCTAATACCATTTGTAACATTGCTAACAAATATTATCCGTTTTGATCCGTAACGTATTGCTATCAACCCCACTGCTTTAAAACTCGTCTCCAACTGATGTGAGATCTCACAATAATCCTCGTAAGAGGCTAGTGTCCTCGCTGACACACCACTTGGTAACTGGCTTTAATACCCTTTGTAATCGTCCCGTGTTCGAGATATTATTAAATTTAATAAAAAAAAAAGTTTATTATTACCAAAGTTTTTTTTTTTTTTTTTTAAGAATGAAATTTTGATTAAAATTGGAATTCACGTTATTTTATGACATGTCAGCATGTGTGGACCCCACCAAACGCCATGGCTTTTGTACAGCTACGCGCATATATGTTGAAGCGATGGTGGTCTTGAAGGCACTCCCATGCCAAAAACCTTCTCACGCTTCCATGGCAAAATCCCCAAATTCCAAATCTAACCCTCACCCTTTCCTCTGCTGCTTTGGATTTTCCGGCAAGCACCGTCGCTTTAAGCCTCTCAAACCTGCCGCCGCTCACCGGAAAGGTCCCATTTCTTGGATGAGGTTTCACTCCAAGCAGCCGCCGCCGTCGCCGTCGGTTCACTTCAACCTGTCTAATACGGATTCCGACCGCCTCTCCTCAAAATCTATTGCTCCGGCCGCCGCTTTTAACTCAAATGAAGATTTTACCGTCGCGGTGCCGGTGGCGACAAATCGATCCGGCGAGGAGATTGTCACGAGGCCAGAAAATGTATGTGAATTTGCTTGGAAATTTTTTAATGTTAAGTCTAAAATTAAAATTTATTTAATTTTGTATTTTTTTAAATTTTATTTTAGGTAAAAAATGACATTCTCCCCGAAAAAATTATTCGTGAAAGTTGCGAACAGTGGAACTCACCAAAAAAACCTAGCGCTCGAAGTGAATCAAGATTCTCATTAACTCGAAAACTCGAGTCGTTTCGATCAGGTCGGTTCGCTCAACCCGCCTCACCGACAGCGAAAAAGAATCTTAAATCCACGAACCTGCAGTCACCCACCATATCACTCAACCCGCCTCGCATAAACCAGGTCAAGGAACCACTAGCGAGTATGCGGATCGGGTTAAAGCCAAACAACGGTGAGACGAGGCAAAGGTACCAATCGATGGCGGGAATGTCAATTTTGATGATAACGTTGGTGATCATGGTAGTGTGGGGAAGACTATGTGCCATTTTATGCACGGCAGCTTGGATTGTTATGGTCACAAGCTTAAGGTCAATCGTTGAAGATTATGATACACTTCAATTTTTTGAATCGGATTCATATTCCGAAGGGTTTAAAAAGAAATTAGTGGTTTTAAAAGGGTTTCTTTGCAGAAATCAGACTCAGAATCGGTCGAAGAAATTTTAGAGAAATTGACATTTTTTAATCGTTTTTAATTATGCTTGACATGTATTTCGGATTTCCTCCACATTATGATATAAACTTATAATGGTTATGATGTAATGTGAAATATATTCAAATTTAAAATAATTTTAGGCGAAATAAGATGCAATAATTAAAATTATTATTTATTTAAAAAATATATATATATAAATGAAACATTGGGTTAAAAATTAAAATATAATAAAATTTGGGAAATTTTTGGAATTTTTACATTTTTGTTGGGTGGAAGTTTGTTCTGACCTAATTTGACTAGCACGTGTCTTGTAATACAATGCAAGTGAATATAAAAATATTCAATGGGTAAATTTAAAATAAATAAATTAAGTAAATAAAAGAAAATAAATAAATAAATAAAGTTTTCTAGAAGGCTTTTAATTAATTTACCACTTTTTATATGTTTTTTGGTTGGGGAAGTTGAGCTTTCATTCCACATTTCCATTTTTTTTATATATATATTAAAAAAAATGTAACTTATCAAATGATCAAACTGCAACAGGCAACCGGAACAGACACTTGATATGATAAGAAATTACTACAAGGGGAGTAAGATTCGGATTACCTTGTTGATCGAATATCTCAAGACAAGAACATTGTTTGAGATTCGAATCACTCCACAAACAAGATCGATCATGTCTAGCTTGAATGATTCTTGTTGATCAAATATCTCAAGACAATAACACTTGCTTGAGATTCGAATTACTCCACAAGCAAGATTGATCATGTCGAGTTTGAATGATTCTACATGCAACCTAAATACATAGAATTGCAAAGAACCTTAGCCATTGGCTAAATAAAGCACAAATGCTGTATTTTGTAAGTCCAGTTACAAATACAACATACATGCTTTTATATAGCCTCAAAATAAAACTAACCAAGAGTTATAACATTCATACTTTATTGCCATAATTAGCCATTATGTAATTGTAACGTAAATAAAAAATCTTAAAATATAATAACTCTAAATTATTCTAAATTGTAACCCACCCAAAATTTATAACAATCAAACTTCATTCTTCTTCAATGTGGCATGAATTGAAACAGTTTTTGATAATTTTGACAACATTTTCTTCACATCTTAATTGAAGTATATTGTAGGATTAATGTCTCTTGGTTCATATCAACACTTGTATGCTGCGTCTGGGAAGGATGAATCGCTCCCGAAAAGGAATCTATTGATTCTCTCCTAATTGATTGGACCGTAGGTGCGATGATTTACTTCACGGGCGAGGTCTCGGGTTCAAGTCCAGGATGACCCAACTACGCTAAGAAAAATAATAAAAGAACAGAAGAAGCACCACTTGTCTCGGGGGTATAGCTCAGTGGATAGAGTCATGCTCTTGCAATTGGTTGCAACAATTATGTCAGTTTTTCTTTATCGATGATAATTTATTATTTTATTACGAACATTTATCTGTTTGTAATGCTAGAGCTTGATAAATATAAAAATAAAGTTGAGGTAAATATGATATTTTATCTAGTAAATGATATTTAAATTTAGGCTGAATTAATTTAATTAAGCTCTTAAAAATATACATTCATAATTAATCAAAGCATATAATTCCAACCCCGAATTTTCCTTTTTTTTTTTTTTTTTTTTTTTTTTTTTTTTTNTTTTTTACTATTTCACCAAAATAAATATTTTTCAGCCAATCTAAAAACAAAATAATAAAAAGAAATTATAATTATTTCAAATTATTAACACTCCCACTGAATTTCAGGGCTTCAGTTAATTTAGCTTCGTGTATTTCCGAATCTGCCCCTCGTTTCGTTTGATCAAATTGACCTTCAAGCCGTCCTTCATGTAGAAAGTTAGGGCAAGCTTCGGCTCCACCGGATGCCCCTTCACCACCGCCACCCGGTACCGGCTGATGATCGAGGCGGCGACGTATTTCATTTGATAGTACGCGAAATCCCTTCCCAGACACAGCCGAGGACCGCCGTTGAAGGCGGTGAATCGATACGCTGATTCGCTCATGAACCGACCGTCTTTCATCCATCTCTCAGGTTTGAATTCGCGACAATCTTTCCCCCAAATCGCTTCCATTCTTCCCATTGCGTATATAGCGTAGATGATTTTTGTTCCTTTCTTCAGAATCGTTCCGTCTGGGAATACATCGTCCTCCACGACCTGAATCGGACGGGTAATTGATTAGGTTTCTGAAATCTTTCGAAATAGGAATGTGTATGAGTGATTAGTTACCTCTTTGTGATCGACTGGAACTGATGGATATAATCTTAGGGCTTCGGAAATCGCCGCGTGCAAATACTCCATTTTCTTGATTTCCTCTGGTTTGAACACTAACGAATCGAATCGGAACTCTCTGGTTTTGGCTTCTTCTCGTTCACCGACGATTCTGTAAATTTCTGCTAGAATTTTGTCCTCCACGTCGGGATTTCGATCGAGCAACCAGAAGAACCAACTCAATGCGACGGAAGACGTGTCTCTTCCGGCGAGTATGAAATTGACGCAAATATCTCTGAGAAACTTGTCGGAGAATGACCGCCCTTGCTCGTCTCTTAGCCTCATAAATACGGTTAATAGGTCGGATCTTTGGTTATCGGCTTGTGGTTGCGCCGTCGTGGAGAGTTCTCTCTTCCGTGTTTGAATCACGTTCTCTGCAAATTCGTCGACGGCTTGTATCGATTGCTTCAGCCTCTTCTCCACTCCCAAGTTCAGGTACCTGCTTAATGGTAAATTAATCAAGCAATTAGTTGTTTAATTACTTCTAATTATAGAGTTTTTTCTTAACAGATTGTCTGAAAAATGATTTGATTTCACTATTGTAAATACCTCAAGATTTTCCATACGAACGTAGGTGTGATGAAGCGTAGAACAGTGACTTCAGTCGCATCCTCAAAGGCCTTAGCAAATGGAATCTCCGGCAAGCCGCCGCTCAAGCAGCCGGGATCCACCCCAAAGGCAATCATACACACATTGTCAAACGTCAATCTCAGAAGAACATCCTGCAAGTCCACTGCCGTCCTCCGTCCCACGAAATCCTCCAACACTGTTTCCAACCTCAAGTGCACGAGCTCCACCAGCGACTCCACCGTCATCTGTCGGAACCTCGCCGAGTGAAACTCAATGCTAGCCACCTTCCTCTGTCGTTGCCACGTCTCGTCGTCAGCCCCGAATATTCCATCACCGAGAAGGTCTCTCACCGTGTCGCGGAAGAATGGCCCTTTAGGGTAGGAGGGAAATTTGGTCTTGAGAAGGTGCTCCAAGTTTCGGGGATCAGCAGTGACTACACAATTGAGACTACTAAACCACGGTCCTCGAAATTGAAATGTACCCTTATGACGGCGGAGGAGGTCAGTAATCCATTCGTAGAGATTCCCACGTGCTGCTGTGATCAGAGACGGTAACATTCCAACGATCGGCCAAACAGGCAAGCCATATCGTCGTCGTTGTCTAACGACATGGATGGCGAAGAACACGAAAAGAGCGAAAGAGATCTCCAAGATTTGGACATCGAGGAGCGGCCAGAGCCCGAACTTTCCATCGGAAACCAAAGCGGGCAGGGCGGAGGAGGAGGAGGAGGAGGAGAGGTTGCCGGAATCCATCATAGGTTTGTGATGAAGGAATGGAATTGCATGGGAAAACATGGAGGAAGCTTTGTTGGTAAAATGGTGAGGTTAAGTTATAATAGTCATGCAATATAAGGCAACCAAAAGCATGCTAAGATGGCTTGCTTGTGTTCCACTTTGTTTTGGCTTAGTAAAATGGTTTCAATTTGGTGAGCTGAAAATGCTTAATTTTCTCTGTTGCTTTTGGGAGGAAGATGGCCTAAATAAGCTACTTTCCTTTTATAACTATGACCAACAATTAAGAAAATTATTTTTCAAAACTATTTATTATATTCTTTTTTTTTTCTCGAACTTGTGACATTTCGATTAAAATTATAGTATTTTAGCGGGTTAAGCTATATTCAAATAGTCGAATCTAGTTTATTTTAAGTGGGTTTTATTTATTGTCAACTCCCCCCTACCCAATAGTTATATGTAGTAAGTTGTTTGTTGTTGTCTTTTAGCTTTGCATATATAACACCAATTTTAATTTGTCAACATTTGTCTCTGTTTTCTAAAACTTTCTACTTGAACTGGTCAGAGGCTCGAGCATTCGCTTGGTCGTAGGCAACGCAGAAATGAATTGGTTTAACTTACTTCTTGCTGGAAGGCGAGTGCCGAAATGACCGAAAATTATTCTTTTTTTTTAATAATTTGGGTGGGAGTTTGTCGATTGGAAGTCATTCTTTCTTTGGTTTTTGAGTGTCCACTTGGTTTGGAGGATGGAAGTGGGTGTGACTGATGACCTACTAATTAATTAATTAATTAATTCCAAACTCTAATTTTTGTGGTTCATTTTTTATTTTTGGTTTATTTATTCACAAAATTTTGGTTCCTCGCTTTTAAATAATAAGAATATTAAATAGGTAAAAGTTTATAGTTTATTATTTGACACGTGGCACAATAGTTTAAAAATACCATATAATTATAGTTATTAATGATTTCTTTTTGTTTATTACCTTTTAGAAAATAATTATTTTTTTCCTTAAGATACGAGTGTTCATCTGACCTGATAACCTAACTAACTCAACTCAGATTACCTAACTGATTGAGGTTCATCTGACTTGATAACCTAACTAACTCAGATTACCTAACTAACTCAGATTACCTAACTGATTGAGGTTAAAAAAAAAATCAATTTAAATTAAGTTGAATTTTTACAAAACTAAAAATTAGATTCTGCTTATGTGTTAACATTTTACAGCTGAACATATGGTTACAACCCAATTCAACCTTATCTTACACTTCAAAAAGGTTTGAGAATATTTAACGTTTATAATCAATACGAGCCATTGATGTATATTTGAATTTTATGAGATTTTAGTTATTAATTTAAAAGTACCATGAATAAGTATGATTTTTTTAATAATAAAAAAAATAAATTCAACCACCAAACTTAAAAATAGAAGGTTGAGTTGAGTTTGGTTGTAAACTCTATTCGAATTGTTCGGGTCACCAATCCAACTAATCCAAAATTTTTGAATGGGTCTAAAAGATTTTTCCAACTCAACCCGAGTACATTCTTAGTTGTAGATACCATTCGACAAATGAAAGCTAGAAGTAAAAATTAGATCATAAGTATCAAAACGATTACTTTTAAAAAATTTCAAAACTAAAAATAAAACAAATATAAAAGTCGAACAATCAAAATGGACATAAAAATTAAATTAAATGCATGTTTAAAATGATTTCAAAATAATTTTAATAATTTCAAAATTACTTAATACATAATTTAAAATTAATTTTTAAATATAATATTTGTTTTTTAAAACTTTGGCATAAGTCCAAAAGTAATAATTTTTTTATTAAATTTAATATTATGATAGATAATATTCAATTTAAAATTTTGATGACTACAATGGATTTAACGGTTTCTATTACGTAAAAATAAAATAAATTATATGACATAAAAATATTATCCTTTCTATTAATTAAATATGTTTGTACAGTTGAGCAGTCAATATCTCCCAAACATATTTTAAATTAAAAAAATATTAAATTCCTCCCAATTATTTGGGTATACGACACATTAAAAAAAACTTTTTAATTTTTTAAAATTATTAAAAAAAACTTTTTAATTTTTAAAAATTTTAACGGTAGTAAAATAAATTAAAATTTTATGAATTAATTATTTATACGACAATCAAAATATTTTAATCTTAATAAAATTTGTTTCGATTGAAAAAAATTTACAACCCTAATAATTAAATTAAATAATTACTGATAAATGGGATAAAATTTTATCGAATATTCTAAATTTTGTAGCCAATCAAAATATGCCACCTGTCAAAAAACATATCCCTTATTGGGGAAGCTTCAACGGATTAAAAAAAACAATAATATTATTGGTCAAATTTTTTTATTTGACCATCGTTTCAAATAAATAATTATTTTTTTTGATTGGATAAATTAATAATCAAAATCTAAAATCTTTTATTTATTAATTTTTTGGAAAAATTAAAATTTTGAGTAAGTCTCACTCGCAATTATATATAAACATCGAAGTGTCAAATCTTTTATTTTATTCATCTTTCGGGAAATTGAAAATTTTGAGTAAGTCTGACTCACACTTATATATAAATCAACGAGAAAAAAATTATCTAAAAATAAAATTATAATTTTATTTTATTTTATTTATATTTTACTTGAACAATTGTACTTCTTAGGACAAACTCATCGGTGATTTTAAATATTATATTTTTAATTTCTATATTAAAATATTATTTAAATAAAAAAGAATATAAATTCTTTGGCTAAAAATATAAATTTTAATTTATTTAAGATTAAAATTAAAGGAACGGAATTATATTTAAATTGAAATTAAAAAACAATTAAAAGCCAGCAGGGAGCACGTGTGCAATATTATTATTGCAATATAAATATATAATTTAGAGTCCTTAAAGATTTTCAACAGTTTCAGTTGCAAGCAAGCAAGAAAATAAATTGAATAATTGAAAAAGAAAAATAGCACTTAAATATTTATGTTTTTTTAAAGGAAAATAAATAATTTTGAAAAAAAATTACGATTATGCCCTCATTCAATAAATTTTTTATTATTTACTTTTAAAAGAATTAAAAAATAAATCTCAATCATGACAAAAATGAAGAGAAAATGACGTGGCATGTAATATTTGGACATTTGCTGCACGAAGAGATTCTTTTTCTTTAATAAAAATATATAGAAGTTAGTATTTAATTATGGTTACTTACAAAAACTAAAATATGTAATAATAATAATAATAATAATAATAATAAAAGTAAAATCTTTTAACGATATATATATATATATATATATATTACTTTTTAAGATTTAATTAAATAATTAATTTCTACATTTTTTTATTTTATAAAATTCCACTTTTATTATATTTCAACTAATTTGAATATTAATTAATTTTCATTTTGTTCCTGTAATTACTAGAATTTCTATAAAATAAAAAAAATTAATCATTAGAGTCAGTTCGTCGAAGGTAAAATGACTAAAATACCCTTAAAATATTTTTTTTAAATAAAAAAATAATAATAATCTGATTGGTGACCTAGGAAGTCAACTGGATACATAAGAAAAAAAATAAATAAATGAAAATAGAAATTAAAAAAATGGTACAAATTAGAAGGCCACTTTTACAGAATCTGCAGTCTCACGCATGGTTCTAAAAAGCCAATTCTCTTCTTTATTCCTTTTCTCTCCCTATTTAAACCGCACCGTTCACAAAGAAAAGGAGTCGGGGTCGAGGTCGGAGTCGGTGTCGGAGACCTAGACCGACTTTTAATTTCTCATGGCGTCTACGGCGATTACTTCTTTCTTTTCATATCTTCTTCTTCTTGTTTTCTTTCTTCTTGGTTCGGTAGAAGAAAGTTTCGGTGCAAAATATAGAGTCGGACGAGAGGAACTAGCTCGACAAGAAGCGGACCGAGTCGTGGGGCTGCCGGGACAACCACAGGTGAAATTCAAGCAATATGCTGGGTATGTCACTGTCAATGAGAGTCATGGAAGAGCATTGTTTTATTGGTTCTTTGAAGCCATTGGTAACTCTCATCAAAAGCCTCTTCTTCTTTGGCTTAATGGAGGTACTACTAACCTAAAAAAACCTACATTTTTTAATTCCTTAATGTTAATTATTTGTTTTTAATTTGCATTTATTGTCGTGTTTTTTTGGTGTATTAATTCCAATTTCCTCTGATTTTTAGTTATTAAAAAATAAATAATAAAAAAAAAAGTCAAAGGTCGTATTTACATCATTATATTTATTTTTTAATGAAAAAAATAATTATAATTATTACTATATGCATTTAAAAAAAAAATCAGTAAATACAAAGTTTTTATATGGTCATGTAACAACCAATATTCGACAACGACCTTTCAACATTTTGAAGATTGGTTCCTTTTTTCCCAATTTTATTTTATTTTTTTAAATTTTAGTTGTTATTTAGTTGTTGTTCTATAATAGGAGAATATCTAGTACACGTGTCATTTAATTTTAAATTTATATTATGTCTAGTATATGTCACACCCGAGTAAAAGAGAAATACATGAATTTGTTAGATGAACACGACTCCCCATAATAGTATGATATTATCCACTTTGAATATAAGCTCTCATGGTTTTGCTTTGGGCTTCCTAGAAGGTCTCGTACTAATACAGAGAGTATTCATTGATTATAAACCCATGATCATTCCCTAAATTAGTCGGGACTTTCTTTCAACACCTCCCCTCGAACAAAGTACGCCTCCCCTTAATCGAGACTCGACTTCTTCTCTTTTGGAGTCTTAGTCATTTTTTTACTATACCTTAGAGAAGCCTTGACTTCTTTCTCTTTTGGAGTCCTTTGTTTGACATGGCTAACTTTAGGGCATAATTCTGATACTATGTTAGATGAACACGACTCCCCACAATGGTATGGTATTGTCCACTTTGAGCATAAACTCTCGTGACTTTGCTTATAGAAAGAGTATTCTTTGATTATAAACCTATGATCATTCCCTAAATTAGCCGAGACTTTCATCTAATAGAATGAACTGGGACCACATACGAATAAGAGGAATTCTAAGAACATGATGGCTCAATCCTAGGAACCAATTATAGGTTGGGCTAAGGCTATTAGGTCATGGGTCGATAGTATAACTCGATAATAATATAATATTATATATTTCAAACATGAAGCTATATCTGCATCGAGACATTAATTGAAAGGACCTGTTTAAAAATGTCAAATATCGGGATATTTTTCGTAATAAAATTATTTTTTCGCCGTAAAAGTGGGGACGGAATAGAGGGTAAAAATGGAAAATTGGTTTAGAATTGCAGAAAGGTCCCTAGGGGGTCACTATTTTCTTTTTTAGGTTTGTATTTTAGCCTCTGTTTGACAGAGGTGCAGTTGGCAATGGCTTTTCCTAACAGATGGATATGGGAAAGAAGCATATTTAGATGATGGGGAGAAAAATGTCTTTTTCAATGGGAATTTTACATTAATTTAATTTATTTTATTTTTGCAGCTAAAATAATTAAAATAAAAATAATTTGATTAATGGTTGTTTAAAATGTTAATCAGGACCCGGATGCTCGTCAGTCGGGTACGGGGCAGCCGAGGAATTGGGTCCTTTCTTTCCTCAGAAAGGAGACGAACCGAAGCTCAAGTTCAACCCGCACACGTGGAATAGAGGTTATTTTATTTTTATTTTTAAAATAGCTTTTATTTTGTATTACTAAATAATAATAATAATACCCAAAAAAAAAAAAAGTATTAATTATATTATTTTAATATATTTTTTCTAACATTATTTTATTTAAAATAAATTAAAATCATACCGTTTAAAAATAATACATATTTTCATTTGATCCAGTGGCGAATTTATTGTTCTTGGAATCACCCGTTGGAGTTGGATTCTCCTATACGAACACTAGTAAAGACATTAGTGAGCTCGGCGACACTGTCACAGGTATAAATCCAGTCATTTATTTAATTTTATTAAAATATAATTTTACTTCATATATATTTATATTCTTTATTTAATTTTGTATTTAATAGTCTAAAAATTTTAATTTTTAATTGCTATTAAAAATAAATTTTAAATGTTTAGGAATTTAAGAAATATTAATCTTATGAACCAAAATTGTAAATTAAAAATAAACAAATAAATAAATGACTGTATTTCTTTTTTTTTTCTTTAGCTAAGGATTCTTACGCATTTCTAATCAACTGGTTCCGGCGATTCCCCCAATTCAAATCCCGTGAGTTTTACATCGCCGGCGAGAGCTACGCAGGTACAGCAAATTGATCACGAATTCGAATTCCTCTTTTTAAATTACTGTTCATCATCGTTCTTCTTCATCAGGCCACTACGTTCCGCAACTTTCAGAGCTCATTTTCGAGGAGAACAAGAAAATCTCGAAGAAAAACCGCATAAACTTCAAAGGCTTCATGGTAGTTCATCTCGTTCTCAGTAAAATTGCTTGAAATTTCTCACTCGGTCTCCATTTCCTAATAGTGTACGCCGACTTGCAGATCGGAAACGCCTTGCTCGACGACGAAACCGATCAGCGCGGGATGATTGAGTACGCTTGGGATCACGCTGTAATCTCCGATCGATTGTACGGAGAAATTGTAAGAAACTGCAATTTCAGCAATACGGTTCCAACAAAGGCTTGCGACATTTCTCTGAGCAAGTATTTCGATGTGTACAATATCATCGACATGTACAGTTTGTACTCTCCGACTTGCGTTGAAACGAATTCGAGCAGCGGCAGCGGAAGGAGGAAGCAGCGATTCGCAATCAACGGCGTTGCGCCTCAGTTATTCGCCAAATATGTGAGTTCTGAACATTATTTTACGCACTTTTTTGGTTCGGATCTGTTGAATTTGGAAATCGATCGCCGATTGGAGATGAATTTGTGCAGGAAGGATGGCATAAGAGGCCGATAGGATACGATCCTTGTTCGCCGGATTATACTGACAAATATCTGAACAGAGCGGACGTTCAGAAGGCTCTGCACGCCAATATCACCAAGATTCCATATCCTTGGACTCATTGCAAGTATGGAAACCGTTTTCACTTTTTTTATAGTATAGTTAGTGTTGCTAATGGTTGAAAAGAATGTAATGGTATGATATTGTTCACTTTCAGCATAAGTTCTGGCCTCATTTTCTAAATTAGTTGAGGTAGGACTTTCATCCAACACCTCCCTTCGAACAAAATACGCCTCTCGTTGGACTTTCATCCAAAACCTTCCTTCGAACAAAGTACGCCTCCTCTTAGTCGAGGCTCGACTCCTTTTTCTCTTTGGAGTCTTAGTCATTTTTTGACTGAGCTTCGAAGTTTACAATACTTTTGTTCGACATTTGAGGATTCTATTGACATGACTAAGTTTAAAGTCAAGGCTAAGTTTAGAGCATGTACCATGTTAGATGAGCACGACTCTCCACACAATGATATGATATTGTCCACTTTGACCCTAAGCTCTCATGACTTTGCTTTGAGCTTCTCAAAAGGCCTCATACGAGATAGCATTCCTTCATTATAAACTCATGATCATTCTCTAAATTAGCGATGTGGGACTTTCATCCAATACTTTCCACTCTGACATTTAAACGTCGCTTATTCAACAATTTCTTGGTTTATTTGTAGCGATAACATCACATTTTGGAAGGATGCACCATCTTCAATACTCCCCGTAATCAAAAAGCTCGTGGCTGGAGGCCTCCGCATATGGGTGTTTAGGTAAATCAAATCTTCAAAACCATTTGAAATTTCAATTAATTTTGATTTTAAATCATAATGATCAAGCGTTTAACGGCAGTGGAGATACTGATGGAAGAATTCCGGTGACCTCAACTAGACTCACTTTGAATAAACTTGGTTTAAAGACTAAACAGGATTGGACTCCTTGGTACAGTCGTCAACAGGTACTTTCTTCTTTTAAAGTTATCATTATTAGACATGAAATTTACGACGAGCAAACTAAGCTAACTCCTATATATTTATTATCATTTAAAAATATAAATTTTAAGAAATAACCGTACTTACATGTTGAAATATAAATTATTATTCACCTTATGATAAATTTTGATGTAGTATAAAATTTGTATAACTCTACAATATATTATCTATTTTCTTATTTTCAAAAAAAAAAAAAAAAAAAAAAAAAAAAAAAAAAAAAAANTATTCAACAAAGTTTTTAATTGGTGTCGGAATACACTTAAAATATTAAAAAAAATGTTTTTTTTTTTTAAATTTAAAATCCTATAATTTGAAAACAAATAAAAAAAAACATAATTTAATAATTAAAAAGTAGTTTGAATAATTGAGACACGTGTGGTTTTTCTATTGGATAGGTTGGTGGGTGGACAATTGAGTACGAAGGGCTAACGTTTGTTACAGTGAGAGGGGCTGGCCACGAGGTTCCAGCGTTTGCACCAAAGCAAGCCCTTCAGATGATTACTCATTTCATGGCCAATCACAAGCTGCCAACTGTCCCTTTTTAGAAATTTATTTCCTTTTCCTTTTTACTTATTTCTTAAATTTTATGAGTCACAGTCTTTTGTTTTTAATTTAAACTTNTTTTTTTTTTTTTTTTTTTTTTTTTTTTTTTTTTTTTTTTTTTTAAATCTTCCTTCATAGTTAATTATCTTGTAAATTTGAAAATAAAAAAATTATAATTTTATCTTCTATTATATCGTATAAAAATTTGTTAGAATATAAAAAAAAAATATTTGTTAATTTAAATAATATTATTATTAAATATATTTTAACGTTGACATTCTTTGAAACATCCATATTTTAATTTAAAAACTTTCGACTGAAAATAATGCTTATTGATTGTGAGATCACATCTGAGTTACTGAAAAATGAAACATTTTTTATAAGCGTGTGAAAACATCTATCTAACAAACGCGTTTTAAAATTGTTAAGTTGACGACGATACATAACAGTCAAAGCGGCGGACAATACCTGCTAGCAGTGAACTTGGCTTGTACAAATGGTATTAGAGTCAGACATCGGACGATGCACTAGTGAGGACGCTAACCCCTAAGGAAAGTGAACTATGAGATCCCACATCAGTTGGAGAGAGAACGAAACATTCCTTACAAGGACGTAGAAACCTCTCCCACAATCGTTGGATAGGAAAACAAAACATTATTTATAAAATTATGGAAATCTCCCATAACCGACGTGTTTAAAAAACAGTGAAACTGAAGACGATACCTAATAAGTCAAAATGGCAGAAAATATCTAGCACTATAGATATAAAAAAAAATTCATTAAATTATAAAAATTACTATCAACTTTCTTATTTATTTAAAAGTAAAATTAAAAAAAAAATTGAAATATTACTTTTTTTTCTTTTCATTTTTTAATTTTATTTTTATAAATATTTCAAAACTACTATTAAAATAGAAATTTACTAGATTATTAAACGCTAATCTTAATTTTGATTTAAATTTTTAAAATTGAATTATTTTTTCTATGGAAAATGAGAGATATTGTTAGAAACAAATGTGAAATGTATTTATTAGAAAGAATTAGTCAAATAATTCCACCCAATTTCCATCAAACACAAAACCATTACGCAACGGAACGTTCGGGATCCGTCGCTATTCTCACCGAAGTCAAATTATTGAAAATATGATAAATAATTAATAATTTTCTGTTCTTGTCTGATTCTTTGGCAATCCCAATTACTAATTTGATAATCGAAGTTCCAATTATTTTCCTGGTCTGCAGAGCAAGGCGAAGCGTCTAAGCATCAAATTCCCCGGAAACTCGGAGAAGACTGTGACCCATGCCACTTCCCTCTCCTAACTAGAGGTATGAGCACACAAGTAACATTGTCGATTCTTCAATTTAATCGATTTGTGTTCCTTTTCCGCTGATGGATCTGTTTTAGATGTGATTAATTCTTCATTATTCTCTATAATTTCTTGTAATTTTGCTCGGAATCTGTCGGCGAGTCGAATTTTCGCCAACACTGTAAGGAGTTCATCCTGTTGTTGAGTTTTGTTTCGTTTCGATCCTTCTGTTTCTGATAATCTTCTTGTTTTTTGGTTTCTATTTTGGAGATCTATGTATTTTGTTTATCGAGGTTGTCGGATTTTGGATTAGGTTAGTAATGTTGGAAATGATTCACGATCCAAATATGTCGAAACAAATAACAGGAAGAACAAGTTGAGGAGTAGAGGAACCTTAAACACTTGTGATTTTCCATTCTTTTTGTTGCATACATCTCGTAAGTATTTATAATGGAGAAAGCATAACCGGTCTCTTAGACTTTCTCCTCAAGTTAAGCAACTCCTAACGAATCTTGCTAATTAAAGACTAACTATGTTCCTAAGTCAAACAATTATCCTAAATAATAACTTCTTTTAAGTCAAGCTTATTAGCTCAGTTGGGGAAGTTCATTCAACTGTTTGGGGGAAGTTGTTGCTGAATCGGTGTTCTTTTCTTTGGCTAATCATTGCAGGATAATTTTGTAGACATGGAGGTTCTGTCTTGTAGCTCAGTTCCAAACATTAATGTTCTGTTCTTGAGGACAAATTGTGCTGGAAAAACCTTGAATCCAAGTTTTGTAAACCTATCTGGTTTAAGCAAACGTGAAATCTTGTATGGTAGAATCAAAGCTAGAAGAAGATTTTCTCAACCAAAGGTCCTATGTAGAAGCTATGGTGGCTATGTGGTTGATGGAGAAGGAAGTTCGGTAAGCATATCGGAGAGCGGCGGCGAGTCGACGACGAAAGTTCAAATTCCTGGTTTGCCTGATGAATCCAATGGTGAATCCAGTGCTCAAATTAGTAGTTGTTTTTGGGAATGGAAACCAAAACTTAGTGTTCACTATGAAAAAGCTGGAACTGAAAATGTGAACTCTCCACCTGTGCTTTTTCTTCCTGGTTTTGGGGTTGGTTCCTTCCACTATGAGAAGCAACTTAAAGATTTGGGACGTGATTATAGGGTATGGGCCATAGATTTTCTTGGCCAGGGCATGTCATTACCAGTTGAAGATCCCACTTCATCTTCTAAGGAAGGAAATGAATCAAATGGGCAAGATTCTTCTTGGGGTTTTGGAGATGAGACTGAACCATGGGCATCTGAGCTTGTTTACTCTATTGATTTGTGGCAGGATCAAGTTCGCTATTTCATCGAACAGGTACCCAAAATAATCGTTAATTTGTGATAGAGATATTCATTTGACTCGTGGGTTAGATTCATGTAGTTGAGCTTATACCTGGTATATTGCAAAATTTGTGTCAAAACCGTAACAACCCAGACTCACCACTAGTAGATATTGTCCTCTTTCGGCTTCCCTTTTTGACTTCCTCCAAGGTTTTTAAAATGCGTCGGCTAGGGACAGGTTTCCACACCTTTATAAAGAATGCTTCATTCTTCTCTCTAACCGATGTGGGATCTCATAATTCACTCTCCCTTTGGGGTCTAGCGTCCTTGCTAACACTCGTTACCTTCCCCCACCGATGTGGGAACTCATAAAAACAATCTAGTTACACTAATTTTTACATTAATCTACAAGTCAAACAAGGGCTACCGAACATATTTTCAGGCTTTTGTGAGATCTCATATTGGTCGGAGAGGAGACAAAGCATTCCTTATAAAGGTGTGGAAACCTCTCCCTAGTAGACACATTTTAAAACCGTGAGGCTGATGGTAATATGTAACGAACCAAAGCAGACAATATCTGCTAGCAGTGAGCTTGGGCCGTTAGATACATGCTACTACACAAACAGATTTTCCAACTTTAGGCTATACAAACTAACATCACTGCTTAAACCTGACATTGAAAATCATATTGATATCCGAAACGATTATTGCAGGTCATTGGTGAGCCAGTCTACATTGTGGGCAATTCCCTTGGAGGGTTTGTGGCATTATACTTTGCAGCCTGCAATCCTGAACTAGTAAAGGGTGTTACGTTGCTAAATGCAACACCATTCTGGGGATTCTTTCCTAATCCTATAAGATCACCAAGATTAGCCAAAATGTTCCCTTGGAGTGGAAAGTTTCCATTACCAGACAGTGTGAGAAAGCTCACAAAATTCGTGTAAGTTCATTAATCATTCAATGAACTGTTGAATATCTTTATATCTGTTCTCTTCACACTCTGTTCGATATCAGTTGGCAGAAAATAAGCGACCCCGAGAGCATCGGAGACATCCTCAGGCAAGTCTATGCAGATCACACGACGAATGTCGACGATGTGTTTTGTCGTATCGTGGAAACAACACAGCATCCAGCTGCAGCTGCATCGTTTGCATCAATTATGTTTGCTCCTCAGGGGAAGCTATCATTTTGGGAAGCTTTATCAAGGTGGAACATAATTTTGATATTAAGATTCAAATTCTTTACCTGTCCTGTTTGGCTTAGATTTGTTTGTTTGTTTGTTTTGCTTAGATGCCATACGAATTCAGTGCCAGTTTGTCTGATATATGGAAAAGAAGACCCATGGGTGAAACCTGTTTGGGGGCTTCAGGTGAAAAGGCGAGTGCCTGAGGCTCCATATTATGAGATTAGCCCTGCTGGCCATTGTCCCCATGATGAAGTCCCTGAGGTATACTTCTTTCTTAAATGCATGTGAGAAGTTTACAGAAGAGAAATACAAAAAAACCGCAACCGAATCCGACCCGAAAAAGAAAACGCTTTAGGGAAAGGGCATTTGGTAACTAAAGAATGAGGACCGCCTTTTCCTTGTATCTTCCTTTGTCGTTGTCGGTGGGTGTCCTTAACTCGAAGTTTATGTTCGGTTGAATTCATATTAAGACTCCGAAATTTAAAGTAGAGCTTTGTAACAGCCCAGGTGCCCAAGTCCACCAAGTCCACCAATATTGTCCGCTTTGGCCCGTTACGTATCACCGTCAGCCTCACAGTTTTAAAACACGTATGCTAGGGAGAGGTTTCCACACCCTTATAAAGAATGATTCGTTCCTCTCTATAATAGATGTGAGATCTCACAATCTACCCTCTTTGGGGTTCAGCGTCCTCGCTGGCACACTGCCAAGTGTCTGACTCTGATGCCATTTGTAATAACTCAAAACCCACCGCTAACGGATATTGTCCGCTTTAGCCCATTACGTATTGCCATCAGTCTCACGGTTTTAGAACACGTCTATTAGGGAGAGGTTTCACACCCTTATAAGGAATGCTTTATTCTCCTCTCCAATCGATGTGGGAGCTCACAATCCACCCTCTTGAGGTCCAGCGTCCTCGCTAGCACACTGCCAGTGTCTGGCTCTGATACCATTTGTAACAGTTCAAGCCCACCACTAACAAATACTGGTCGCTTTGGTCCATTACATATCACTGTCAACCTCACAGTTTTAAAATGCGTACGTTAGAGAGAGTTTTTCACACTATTATAAAAAATATTTCGTTCTCCTCTCCGACCGACGTAGGATCTCACAAGCATAGCTTGCTTATTCCTCGAGCGAGCTCCAAACTAGTTCTATAAGATGCTTATGTTCGAGATATTCAGTCGTCTATTAAACAGAACCGATCTTTGAACAATGCCAAAGTTACTCGACATAAGACCTTCCTGATTTTTAATCAAAGAGATCTTCTGATGAATTTTTGTGGGTTTGGGAGATTTTAGTTTGAAGAACACTGAAAGTATGGTTCGTTGTAACAGGTTGTGAACTTCTTACTACGTGGGTGGATAAAGAACTTAGAGACAGAAGGCTCAGCGGCGTTGCCTCTGGTGGGGGAACCAGACAGCATTGGAGACGGCAACGTTGTGAAGGATTTGGAGTTTGCACGAGAAGGATCAAAGAAGTCGGTGTCTGTCCGATTGTATGGAGCCACTTCGTCGGTTGTGGAACGGATAACCTCTTTATTCAAAACTGCAACAGTCAAAGCTTAACAGTTAGAAAGAATGTTTGTTTTTAAGCTTTGCCTTGCGTTGTAAGAAACCCAAATCAAACTCCTTTTTTCCCATTTTGTACAGAACATGTAAGAAAGGGTTAGGAAAGAAAGGAAAAGATGATTTCTTGAACAGAAAACAGCTCCACTAGTGGTTCACTCTTTTCTATTTAGCCCCACAAAAACCTCAAGAACATTAGTGTTGTCTATGTTTCCAAATTTTCAAGGTTTTTGAATGGGAAAGGGACCAAGATGCTCGAATTGAGTTGAACGAACCGAATGATGACTTGGTGCGTAACACGAAAAACCTTCCGATTAAGATAGAGCTTCTTTTAAGAAGGATCGAGATGGACTTTGTCTTAAAAGAAGGACGAAAAATACTTACCATGAATGAACTCTTTGAAGTGAAAAAGAACCACACAATATTCTCTTTCTTCATCTCTTTCAAGAATTACCAAAACATTTGATTCTGTGCACACTGTTTTCATTTAATGTATTTGAATAAAAAATACTCTAGAATTAATTATGATATTAAGATCGGAGAGAAAATCGTAGTACATAGCACGAAAATATTTTGATTCAAAAGAATGGTCGTGAATGTACGAACGAAATAAATTCATGCTAAAATCAAACCGAATCAAGATTGCATATGCAATTATGAATCTAAATCAAATTGTATAAGTTATTATGATATTAAGATTGAAGATAAACTCATAAACAATATATTATATGAAAAACCTTTTGATTGTTTTCGATTTAGGATAGAACAAGACAATGAATGTATTTAAATACAAAAAAAACAATTCATAAAAAATTGAACCGAATAGAATTCGGCAAGTTATTATAACTATTATGATATTAAAATTCGAGATGAAATCGTGAACGATATATAACACAAAACTTTTCGATTCAAGATGACATATAATACAAAACTTTTGATTCGAGATGAGATAGATTTAGAGTCGTCTAACTAAAACATTTTAATTTAAAAGCAAAATTTTCAAGTTAAATTTTATCTGTTCGAATAAATATCTAATTTTATTTAGTAACCAGATAACTTATTAATTTTTTAAAATCTAAAAAAAGAAATTTTTAAAAACTTAGTTTTAATTTACAAAATTCAGATTAAAAATTCAAAAAAAAAAAAAAAAAAAAAAAAAAAAAAAAAAAAAAAAAAAAAANAAAAAAAAAAAAAAAAAAAAAAGAAAAGAAAAAACATTGGCAAGATTTTAGATTTTGCAGGATAAGATTATGGATGAGAAAAACAGTAAAAAACTAATTTATAATTATCCCGAAACTTCTCTCTCCATAATTCTAAATCCAAAATGTCCAAACTATTTTTGTCCATTCGATTCCAATGGAGGGTTGTGGCGACCGGCCGGAAGCCTGATCCTGCCGGATGAACCCGCCGGAACCACCTTCAGATTCTCGCAGTTGCAGATCTCGATCATGAATCCGTCAGGATCGTTGAAGAAAAGCTGTTCGATCGATTCGCCATTCTCCTCGTCCAACGTTCTCCTCATGTATTTCACTCCCAATTCCTTCAATCTCTCCTCCATGGCTTCCATATCTTCGCACTGCCACACTTCAATTTCAAGAAACAAAAACCTAAAATGTATTCGAACTTTTCTTTGCGATTTTTTAATTCAGAAACTGACCTGAAACGAGATGTGGTTGTCCAACGGATCCAGATGGTCCTTATCGCCTTGACGAACTCCATTATCTTCGTCCTCTGATTGCATCAAGTGAATCCCGACGCCGTAGTTGAACAACCAAGCGCCTTCGAAATCGAAGCTCTGCGGCCTCTCGATCAGGACAAACCCTAGGACCTTGGTGTAGAAATCGACGGAATCCTTGACGCTACTGCACACTCTGGAGACGTGATTGAGCGCCATCAACGGAAGTGGATGCTCTTCCTCCTTTCTTGTACTCTCTCTCTCGGTAATTTCTTCGGATTCTCCGTCGTTTTTTTCTTGGACTTCATTGTCGACGGTGGCCTTCCGATCTGCGATCTCTTTTTCCATGTGTAGCGGCGTTGAACAGAAGCGAAGGAGTGGAGAAGAGCGTTGACGGTGGTTGGTTTAAAAGGGGAAAGAATGGCGGCGGCTAGGGCACACGTGGAGAAGGAAGGAGAGTGCCAACTGCCATGGAAGAAGAAGGAGCTGTACGTGGGAGTTCATGCGGAGAAGACGTACGGCTCATCGCTTTGCTTTGGTTTATGGAGAAATAATATTTTAAATAATTACTTTGGTTTGAATTACCTCTCGACTTCTAGGCTCACGCGCATTTCTCTACGCGCACTCACCACGCGCTCTCGATCCCATCCGGACCAGAGTTCAGCCGACTTCCCCGTTCCTCTCTCTCATTTCTCGCTCTCTCTATAACCCAACCAAAGGTTTTTTTACCAGTTCACCGGAACCACCTAACAATCGCCGCCGGCGTATTGAAGCTCTCATCGTCTTCTTGCCGCTGTGAAATTTTCCGGCGGAGGCGGCCGTAGGTGAAGAGATGAACAGGGACGCGTCGAGCTGCAACACCTACGACTACGGCGATGCTGTCTACTGGGACTCTCGTTACCAGCAGGAGGCTGATTCTTTTGATTGGTACCAGCGTTATGCTGCTCTTCGTCCCTTCGTTCGTAAGTTCATCAGCACTTCCGCCTCTGTCCTTATGGTCGGCTGTGGTAATGCTGGTAACTCCCTTCTCCTTTCTGCCATTTTCCAGTTTCATTTTCTTTTGAGATTAGAATAGTTCTCGTGGAGGTATTTGAAGTTGAAATCGGAACGGATCTTCGATGCATTCAAATTTTGGTGGATTTTAAGTTCATCACATTGAGAGATTTAGGCGGCGGTTTAGTGTAAGAGAAAATTGAATCTCGGAGCTATCTTGGAATTTTGCTACTAAGAATTCATAGTCAGGAATGAACTTGAACACTTGGTTTTAGTATTCAATTGTTTTGGTGTTAATCCGGTCCGATTCTCAGGGAAATTGGCTCTGAGAGAATCATTCTTGAACTGAAGTAGCTTAGTGTTTGGATAAATCAACTTATTTGAGGGATGAAAGCATGAACAGTGTCATATTTTGTTTGATGATTAATCTGCAGATTGGAAACGATACCCTGAAGAAATTGATAACTGATGCAGTGTAATAAAGAGCTTTGGCACATTAAATATGACCCAATTGTTGTCTGCTTCTTCATAAAACATTGATTTTAACCGTTGCATCTTTTGTACTTGTAGTCATGTCAGAGGATATGGTCAATGATGGATATGAAGACATAATGAATGTTGACATTTCTTCGGTGGCAGTCGACATAATGAGAAGAAAACATCAGTTCATCCCCCAGTTGAAATGTATCCTCTGAAGCTTGCAACTTAGTTAAATTATCATAAATGGTTTATTTTGATTTCAGAATAGCCCTCAAGTTGTTTATGTTGACAGAATTTTTCTTGCAGCTTAGTTAAATTACCATAAATGGTTTGTTTTGATTTCAGAGTAGCCCTCAAGTTGTTTGTGTTGACTGAATTCTTATTATGGCCATTATTATTGATAAGTTTGTTGAATTGAATCATAAATACTCAGGTATGGATAAAGTGTAGGAGAGACGGTCCTCTCAAATGGTTGTCGTCGTCGTTGTATTCCCGTTTTTTAGCTAAATTATGTTTTTGCTCCTATGAGTTTCCTTGACAAATCTGTATAGACATGGAAATGGATGTCCGAGACATGAGCTTTTTCCCAGATGAGAAATTCGATGCTGTCGTTGATAAAGGTACGAGTTCTTCTTAATCTTCATTTTACACACCATCAAAGTTCCCAGTCTTTAATACTGAAGTTTGCTCTATGTGTTGATCTTTCAATGCCTCGTGGCCTCGTGGTTCTTGATATAGGGACACTTGATGCATTGATGGTATGTGAGCTTTCCATATTTCTAATGCATGTTATTCACTATTTTTTC
This sequence comes from Cucurbita pepo subsp. pepo, assembly GCF_002806865.2. NCBI lineage: Eukaryota > Viridiplantae > Streptophyta > Magnoliopsida > Cucurbitales > Cucurbitaceae > Cucurbita > Cucurbita pepo. The sequence goes on along the minus strand of NC_036649.1, from coordinate 7,495,236 downwards.
CTGCGCTCTAATTCGTTAATTGCGTGTACATAGTGTGGCACTGATGCTTCGATTAGCGCTACTCAAATGCTGGGAGAAGTGAGTAGGTTGTGGACTTAATGAACTTCATAACATCGATCGACTAGCGTAGATTCTGGTCTTTCGGTTTTACATTTCTCCACTGATTTTTCGCTGTTAATTCTATAGGCTTCTTAAACCTGGAGGAGTCTATTTACTGGTAACCATCTTTTATCTCTCATGAGGCTTTGCTTTTTAATGTTCTGTTTGCTGTAAAATAATCAAAATTGGTCGTTTACAGATCACGTATGGGGACCCGAAAGCTAGGATGCCCTATTTGATGCGACCTTCGTACAATTGGAAGATAGCGTTGTTTATAATCCGTGAGTTCTTTATCATCCTCTCACCAAACTGATCCTTCTTGTTTTCGGGTCTCTAATTGATACAGGTCTTCTTTGGATGTTTACTTGCTTCCTGGTTTTGTTTCAGACCATATCTATGCTGAAAAACAAATTTTTTTTTTTTGAAACCTCAGTCAACTTCTGAAGATAGAAGTCCAATATTATTAGATTTACAAGAACTCACTCCCCGAGTGTCACACCTGTTGAAAGCTCTGAACATGAACTATGAAGGGCCTTTGTTTCAAGTTGGAAACTAATTGATTGATACGATCTCTTTGCTTACCTTTGAATCTGTAACAGTTTAAGTCCACTACTAGCGGATATTATATTTTTTTGGACTTTCCCTTTCGGACTTCCCCTCAAGGTTTTAAAACGCGTCTGCTAGAGAAAGGTTTCCACACCCTTATAAAGAATGCTTCGTTCTCTTCTCCCCAACCGATGTGGAATCTCACAGAATCTCTTGTACCTATCCCGCTACTCTCTATGACCTTCCCTCCCCCAACACACACACAAGAAAAAATGAAACAAAACTCTTTAACGTAGGTAAATTCAAGCCATATTTCTATTACGTGTAACGGGTGTGCCGTTGCTTTCTCGAGGCTGTGTTTTCACAGCCGAGACAACTAGATCATTTATAGACTGACTAGATAGAAGGGCATACTTCTTTGAAGTGGTTTTTATTGGAAGAAATGCTACTACTGTTCCCTGGTTAGCTTTCCCAGCGGGTGAGCTTGAAAATTGGCTCCCTTGCTATGTGATTGGGGCTCTTGGGGGGCTCTTGGATGCGCTCCTTTCATGGATGGCATTATGTTTGCTTTTATTTTTGTTAAATATAGAAACAAGTTGATTCATAATGAAGTTGAATCTATTGATGGCACCTCTACTTTTTCTTAAAGGTCTTAGTTTTGAATCCTCTCACCCCACAAGTGATATAGTTATGCTGATGGCTGTTTTTACATGGCCATCTGCATCAACTGAGCATCGTTCTTTTGGGCTATTCCCAGTTATGTTGAAACCAAAACATCACATTCATTTTGCTTCTATATTTCTTTCATTCTGGTATCATATTCTATGTTAAGGATTCTTGGGAGAGAATCCCACGTCGACTAATTAATGGGTTGATCATAGGTTTATAAGTAAGAAATACATCTCTATTGGTACGAGGCCTTTTGGAGAAACTAAAAGCAAATCCATAAGAGCTTATGTTCAAAGTGGACAATATCACACTATCGTGGAAGTTTGTGGTTTGTAACATTTTACGTCATTTGACGTGTACTTTTATTAGTCCCTTGTTTTCAGTTCTATGGAATTCGGAAATATAGATCCTTCTCAGTTCTCATTCTTTACTTTGTACAGCAAGGCCAGGATTCCAAAGGCCGGAAGGTTGTAACACACCAGAGAAACCATATCTAGAGCCAGTGCCTCTGACCGACAACGGCTTGCTGTTGCCAAGTTTTGTCATAGAAGACCCAGATTCTCACTTCATATACGTGTGTCAAAAGATGGACGACTCGGATCTTAATAACATAGCTCCGTATCCATTGAGTGCAGATGTGTTATAGGAACAAAGAAGGTACCTTACATACCTTTTATCATTTGCATCCCATCCTATCTTACAAGCTTGAATATGATGCATTGTTGTTGTAAAATGATGTTCCTTGAAAAGAAGGAGAATTAATAGACATAAAACAACATTAAAACTAATACATAATTGAGGGGATACCATGAGAGAGTCTAGATTGACAGGGGCTTCTTGCATGCAATTATGACAATGCATTGGCCATGTTCCTTGTGCCATGTTTCTTGGGTGGGAGTGCTTGTTTGAGCACCTCAAACAAGTAAACTTGGGTCACACGTAAACGCTATTGAGCATTTGAACAATAGGGATGATGCTGTTTTGATTGGATCTTTGATGCTATTCCCACTTTTTTGGATGTGTTTGTCTATTTTTCCTCTATTTTTTTTTTCTCGTATATTTAATATACGGAAGTAAAAGATCGATCATTCATATCGATGGATCATTACAACTAAATTTAAAATTAGCTTTATATATTCGATAGATAAACGACTAGATTTAGGATTAGTTTTATATATCCAATAGGATAAACGACATTGTGTTTTCGTAGCGTAGATAAATGTATTATTTATCATTTTTTCGCTCATAAATACAATACAGTAATTAGATAGATTTCCAATAAACACATAAGTTTAATTAAACTTGATTGAGTAATTAGATAGATTTCCAATAAACACATAAGTTTAATTAAACTTGATTGAATTTTGAGGGGAAAAAAAAAACTTCATAAAATCTTCACTTCAATGCTTAGGAATGTCTGAAAACATCAAGCAATTGGCTTCTTCCGTCGAGAACCTCCGAGAATCTCTCATCCACCTCCTTCCCCAATCTCTCCACCGCCTTCTCCAACCTCCCCAATCTCCTCCTCATCTCTTCCGCCGCCTCGCCGCTACCGATGATCTCCGCCGCCGCATTGTTCACCTCGCGCACCTCCTCTGGCACACTCCCCTTCCCTGAAACCACCGCCAAGATCACGGAATCCAATGCTTTAAACGCCGGAATCGCCACACCGGCTGCTAGTTTTCTCATCTCCAAATACGCCGTCGAATCTCCCTCACAACCAGAAAGCACAACCCCACAAATCCAATACCCAATTCCCTCCATTGTTGCCAAAGCTTTCTCGACCGCCAACTCCTTCCCGGAGCCACCGTTCTTCTGATCTCCCACAGTTCCTCCGATCACCAACCTTTCAAAACCCCTCATCGGAACAATCAGTTCCAGACGAGAAACCGCCATTGAAGGGGAGCTCTGAATTAAGCTCAACGCATAAGAAACAGAAACCCGAGATTCCCCCAATTGGGATAAAGAAAAACTGATGGAATTTAGAAGATCAAGCAAATTGAGACTATAATTCAAATACCCATCAACCAAATGGGCGCCCCATTTTCCAACGGGGTGCTCCAAATTAAAAACCAATTTGGCAAACGCCTGATGCAGGATCGGCAGAGCCTGAAGAAGCTGAAGAAGCCAAGAAAACGACAACAGTTCCAAATCGGAACTCGACAATAAAAATTGATTCAAGCAAGACGACACATCGTCCTCCATAGCTTGAAGACAAGAAACGGAGGAAGAAGCTTTACATCCATGGCGGCCATGGCGATCGTGAAGCTTGGAACAGAGCTTATTGAAGGTTTGAAGCAAAAGGAGCATCTTAAGAGAGCTGAAATTTGCAGAACCCAGAAGGGCGCTTGCTGTTTTAAGCTTCAACAATGGCGGGGTGTTGAGTTTCAGAGCTTTTATAGAAGGCGACCGGAGGAAGAGGAAGACGAAGAGGAAGCTTCAATGGCGAAATCCGCGTTCTCTCTGGCTTAAAGCCCAAGACAGTGAGAAAATATTTGACCATTTTGTTTTTTTTTTTAAATTAAAATTTTAAATAATATTGCTTACGTGTCATGCTCTACTTTTTACAAATAATTTCAATATCCGAAATTCAAATAAATATTTTATAAAAATTGATTAATAATTTATTTATTTTAAAAAACATAAATAGTCATTATTTTTGTATTCACTAAAAAAAATCAATTACACATTAAAATTTTATAACAATTTAATAATATCATATAAATATTAAATTAAGAGAGGTAATTACGATAACAATAATAAAATTTTGTGTTAATATTTTTTTAAAGTTGGAGATTCAATTTTTCTAATAAAATAACCGATTATAATTATAATCAATAGAAATATAATTAAATTAGTTTATGAGATAATTATGATAATAATAATAAAATTTTGTGTTATAATATGGTAAGATATTTATAAAATATATTTCTTAAAGTAGGAGATTTAATTCTCTGATAAAATTAATAATTATAATTTTAAATAGTGGAGATATAATTAAATTAGTTTAGGTGACATGGCGCAACGCGATTGGCAGTGACATAATAAATTAATTGGTTATTTTCAGTTTTGGGTATTTTTATCAAACCCTACGTTCAAGGTCTTCAAACCATTCTTCAAACTCCTCTATCCATTTTGGTCATTTGCTTAACTAAAAATTGTACGAATTTAGGGATTGTTCTCTTATTTAACTCCTCTCTTTTCCATTCCGATTTCATCAGAGAGTACCGGCGATCTTCAATGACAGCCGGACATTCGATTCTCCTCTGTTTCTTCGTCTTCTTCCTTGCGATTCAAATCGCCGCCAAGGATCAGAAGGAAGCTCTTGACGCTCTCTACAAGGCCAAGTTCTTCAGGAACTCAGACGCCGCCGATTCCTCCGAGTTTTTCTTCCGCAACGAAGCGGCGGATCAAAACACCGAGGTTTTGCCGACGGTTGAGATTGACGATCAGGCCGGACGGAAACAGCAGGACAAAATCGAACGGCTGCCAGGACAACCGCCTAGGGTTTCGTTATCGCAGTACGGCGGCTATGTGACGGTGAACAAAACCGCCGGCCGTGCTTTCTATTACTACTTCGTTGAATCTCCTCAAAACAAGACCTCGTTGCCGCTTCTTCTATGGCTCAACGGAGGTACGCCGGCGACCTGGATTTAAGTGATTTTTTTAAAAAATATTTTTAAAGTAAAATCAGATTACACGTGTTGATAAATGATTGGCTGCGTAGGGCCTGGGTGTTCGTCTCTTGCTTTTGGAGCCATGGCTGAACTCGGTCCCTTCCGCGCTCGTAGCGACGGCAAAACCCTCTTCCACAACAGATTCTCATGGATTCACGGTACTAATTGTTTAAACATTTATAGATTTTCATGGTTTTATTATTAATTATGCCTCCAAATTTTTATATTTGTTTGAAAATTTTATTTATACTTGCTAGTTGCGAATGTGTTGTTTTTGGAATCACCGGCTGGAGTGGGATTCTCGTACTCCAATACTACATCTGATTACCAAAGCAATGGAGACAAGAATACGGCAACCGACAACTATGCTTTTTTGGTGAATTGGTTGGAGAGGTTCCCAGAGTATAAGGATCGAGATTTCTATATCTCTGGTGAGAGTTACGCCGGTCATTACGTCCCTCAGCTAGCTCACGTCGTTCTCTCACATAATAAGAAGGCTAGAAAGACGATCGTCAACCTCAAGGGTATTATTGTAAGTATACCTCTTTCTCTCTCGGATGGGAACATTAATTTGGACTTGTCTTTTCTTATTTGTTATTTCAGATTGGAAATGCAGTGATCAATGACAAGACATTAATTTGGACTTGTCTTTTCTTATTTGTTATTTCAGATTGGAAATGCAGTGATCAATGACAAGACGGATGAAATTGGAAGGTATGATTTCTTTGCATCCCATGCACTAATTGCCGATCGAACCGCCAACGACATAAAGAAGTACTGTGACTTCTCACCGAACGTGATGGAACAGAACTCGCAGTGCATAGCGTTGTCGAATATAGCGTACTCCAACATGAGAATGATCGATGTTTACAACATCTACTATCCACTATGTTTGAACAGTAGCCTAACACATCTGCCAAAGAAAGCGTCGGTGATGAACTACGATCCTTGCAGTAATTCCTACACAAATGCGTACTTGAACCAGGCAGAGGTTCAATGGGCGATGCATGCCAATGTGACAAAGCTTACGCACGATTGGGAGCCTTGTAGTGATGTCATAAACGGGTGGTCCGATAGTCCTTCCACTATTATTCCTCTACTGCGAGAGTTCATGGACAATGGATTAAGAGTCTGGATTTTTAGGTAATTTAATAATAATTCATACTTATTGAGAAAATGATAATAATTATCAGTAATTATAATTAACTACAATATTGGTTTCAGCGGTGACACGGATGGGAGAGTACCCATTACTTCCACCAAAGACTCTATTGCCTCAATGAAGCTTCCGGTGAAGAAATCTTGGTACCCCTGGTCTGTTAATAATGAAGTACGTTCTTGTAACTCTATTTCCCTATTAAAATAAACGAGTATTTAATCTAACCTCACTTAGCTCGTTCTAATTAATCCCGATTTCGATTTTGACACTGAATTTGTAGGTTGGAGGGTACGCGGAAGTGTATGAAGGCGAGTTGACATTGACGACGGTGAGAGGAGCGGGTCATGAAGTGCCAAGCTTCCAACCAAGAAGAGCCCTTGCACTTATCACACACTTCCTTCAAGGGACTCCTCTCCCAACCGCTACTCCTCCATCTCAATCTTTGTAACATTTTTTCGATCTAATACTGATACTTATAATGGAGAACGTGTTCCTCGTACATTCCCGCTTGAATCTTTGCAAAAATAAATAGAAAATTTCATAGATACGGAAAATGAAAAAGAGAATATAGATAAGGATAAGAAGGCTTCCCGTACCCATACCGTGGGTATCTCTAGTTATAAACCGTCTCAACTTGACCCAGCCCAACAAAAACTCTTATACTTATACTACAAATTTATAATTTTAAGTAGTATTATAATTATTTTTAAATAAACTTAATCAATACAAAAGTATATATATATATATATATATATATATATATATATATATATATATNGTATTACATGGAAACTAATTTTTCAATTTATAAGTTTCCATTTAAAAAACTTGGAAGGATAAAAAGAGTTTTGGAATTGTACGGCCGCCAGCCTGGCATCACATTTCCATTTTCAAGATATATAAAGTCCGCTCCTCCATTTTCGATTCAGAGAGTTCCAGCAATCGCCATAGCAATGGCGGCCGGACACTCGATTCTTCTCTGTTTCTTCTTCGTCTCCTTCTTTGCGTTTCAAATAGCCGCTAAGAACCAACAGGAAGCCCTAGATGCTCTGTTCAAAGCGAAGTTCTTCACGAACTCAATCGCCGCCGTATTCCTCCGAATTTCTCGTCCGCAACGAAGCGGCGGATCAAAACACAGACGATTTGCCGACGGTTGAGATTCACGATCATACCGGACTGAAGCAGCAGGACAAAATCGAACGGCTGCCAGGACAACCGCCTAGGGTTTCGTTATCGCAGTACGGCGGCTACGTGACGGTGAACAAAACCGCCGGCCGTGCTTTCTATTACTACTTCGTTGAATCTCCTCAAAACAAGACCTCGTCGCCGCTTCTTCTATGGCTCAATGGAGGTACGCCGGCGACCTGGATTTAACTCTTTTAATTCATCGGAAATTTTCTTAATATTATTTTATTTCTAAAATAAAATCAGATTACACGTGTTAATAAATGATTCGTTGCGTAGGGCCTGGGTGTTCGTCTCTTGCTTTTGGAGCCATGGCTGAACTCGGTCCCTTCCGCGCTCGCAGCGATGGCAAAACCCTCTTCCACAACAACTTTTCATGGATTCACAGTACGAATTTTTTAAATATTTATAGATTTTCAAGGTGAAATTATTAATTATGCCTCAAAATGTTTATATTTTAAAAAATTTGCTAGTTGCAAATGTGTTGTTTCTGGAATTGCCAGCCGGAGTGGGATTCTCGTACTCCAATACTACGTCGGATTACATAGGCAACGGAGACAAGAATACGGCAAACGACAACTAAGCGTTTTTGGTGAATTGATTGGAGAGGTTCCCAGAGTAATAGCATCCAGATTTCTATATCTCTGGTGAGAGTTACACCGGTCACTTTGTCCCTCAACTAGCTCAGGTCATTCTCTTACACAATAAGAAAGTTGGGAAGACGATCGTCAACCTCAAGGGTATTATTGTAAGTATACCGCTCTCTAAGTTTCTTCAAAATCCTTTAAATTTGGATGCCAAGAACAAGGAAATGCATTTGAAATGGTCATTGAATTTCTTTTCTTACTGTTAATTTTAGATTGGAGATGTAGTGATCAACAAACGGATCGAAATGGAATGTATGATTTCTTCGCATCCCATAGGCTAATTGTCGATAGAACTGCAAACGACATAAAGAAGTACTGTCACTTCTGGCCAAACGTGACGGTACAGAGCCCGCAATGCTCACTGGCATATAAAATAATGGTCACCAACACGAATGCGATCGACATTTACAATATCTATTATCCAACATGTGTGAACGGTAACCTGACACAACATCCAAGGAAAGCAACAGTGATGAACTATGATTCTTGCATTGATTACTACACATCAACTTACTTGAACCAGGCAGATGTTCAGAGGGCGATGCATACCAACGTGACAAAGATTGCATACAAATGGGAGTCTTGTAGTAATGTCATCATGCGTTGGTTTAGTACGTCCACTGTTATTCCTCTACTACAGGAGCTCATGGACAGCGGATTACGAGTATGGGTTTTTAGGTAATTTAATAATTATTATTAGTCGTTGGAAAAATGTAATAATTATCAGTATTATAATTAACTACTATATTGGTTTCAGCGGTGACACTAACGGGAGAATACTCATTACTTCCACAAAAAATTCTATTGCCTTAATGAAGCTTCCGGTGAAGAAATCTTGGTACCCCTGGTTCGTTCATCAGGATGTACGTTCTCGTAACTCTATTTATTTTTATTAAAATAAACGAGTATTTGATTTAACTTCAATTAGATCGTCCTAATTAATCCCGATTTCGATTTTGACGTTGAATTTGTAGGTCGGAGGGTATGCCGAAGTGTACGAAGGGGAGCTGATGTTGGCCACGGTGAGAGGGGCAGGTCATCAAGTGGCTACCAACCAAAAAGAGCCCTTGCGCTTATCACACACGGACTCCTCTACCAACTTTATCACCTCCACCTCCATCATAAATTTGGCGCTTCTTATTTAGTACTAATGCAAATATGTAATATATAATTAAATAAATAAAGCTATTCCATTTCAACGTACGAGAATATGTTTTTTTTTTTTACTCCATTGTCAGGGCATAAGCGCTCTCTTGCTACCCATAAGTGAGACACGGTCTTAGGTTTCTATGACTAAGATCGCTCCCACATCAGTAGCGTTTATGATCGGCCTACTTAACTATGTATTGATCGTAAAGGCATGACGACACAATGCCCAACTAAGAAAGTGGTTACATCTAGTATATTTACCCTTATTCCCGACATGCTATGGTACCTTGAAATGGATAGAAGTGGGTCCGGTCTGTATTTTGAGCTCATGTAGGTGAGATTAGGTGAGAATCTCATCCTTAATAAAACTCTACTTTCAAACGAGCAAATTTAGTTTAAACATTAAAATTAAGTCTCAAAATAACTAATTTTTTTTTAAAATATATTTATATTAAGGGGAACTAGGATATAATCCCGTCTAACTGCATACTAAATCGAGTCTTAAATAACTCTGCATATATTTTTTTCGGTATATTCTTTAATGGAAACGTTTTTTTTAATTAAAATATCGGTGAATTATTTAAATTTTATTTTTAAGTAAAAATTAAAGATTATGAATAGAAATAGAAGGCAAACGAATATAATTCTGTCTTCTTTATAATTATATTAATGTAATATTTTTGAAAAAGGAAAATTAGAAATGCAATAAAATTTGAATTCGCCAGAAAAAGTTATATTTGTTGTCTTCCATTTAAAAATTGGAAGAATAAAATGGGTTTTTAAACGTAGGGCCGTCACCGTGGCACCTTATTTCCGTTTTAACATCATCCGAATTCAATCGGCGTGACATGGCGCAACATGATTGGCGGTGACACAACAAATTAATGGGTCATTTTCATTTTGAGTGTTCTTATCAAACCCAACGTTCATAACCTTCAAACCATTCTTCAAAACTTCACTCTCCATTTTAGTTATCTTTTGGACTGTACAGATTCTCATCGGCCTGGATTTAGAAATTCGGAAAAATCCCCAAATTCTTCCATTATTTAACTCCGTTTTCCATTCCGATTTCATCAGAGACTACCGACGATCTTCAATGGCGGCCGGACATTCGATTCTCCTCTGTTTCTTCCTCTTCTTCTTTGCGATTCAAATCGCCGCCAAGAATCAGAAGGAAGCACTTGACGCTCTCTACAAGGCGAAGTTCTTCAGGAACTCAAACGCCGCCGATTCCTCCGGTTTTTTCGTCCGCAACGAAGTGGCGGATCAAATCACCGACGTTTTGCCGACGGTTGAGATTCACGATCAAACCGGACTGAAGCAGCAGGACAAAATCGAACGGCTGCCAGGACAACCGCCTAGGGTTTCGTTATCGCAGTACGGCGGCTATGTGACGGTGAACAAAACCGCCGGCCGTGCTTTCTATTACTACTTCGTTGAATCTCCTCGAAACAAGACCTCGTTGCCGCTTCTTCTATGGCTCAACGGAGGTACGCCGGCGACCTGGATTTAAGTGATTTTTTTAAAAAATATTTTTAAAGTAAAATCAGATTACACGTGTTGATAAATGATTGGCTACGTAGGGCCTATCAAGTTTATGCAAAACTGTACCTCACACTATTGAGGACATATTCTATTTATATTGGCAAAAGATTAACTAATAGATCCGATTTCATAGGAAACTAACGAAGTAAGCCTATTCTTATGGCATGACTAACTTCAAGCTATTCTAATGGATTGACCAATTCTAACAGTCCCCTTCAATCCCAACAAGTCTTGTACATGTTGAGATTGTTACAATGTGTAGTAAAAGGAGTTTTAGACAGTGGTTTTGTCAGGATATCAGCTACTTGATCACTTGATGAAATGAACCGAACTTCCATTGCTTTACGTGCTACTTGTTCTCGAACAAAATGAAAATCAACTTCAATATGTTTCGTTCTAGCATGAAATACTGGATTTGAAGTTAAATATGTAGCTCCGAGGTTGTCACACCAGAGGCGAGGAGCCTTTGATTGATACACGCCCAGTTCCTTCAGTAATGACTTGATCCAAATCATTTCTGCAGTAAGATTCGCAATGGCCTTGTATTCTGCTTCGGTGCTTGATCTTGACACTGTAGCCTGTTTTCTGGAACTCCATGAGATTAGATTTGCTCCAAGAAATACAGCAAAGCCGCTAGTTGAACGTCGATCATCGGGACAACCAGCCCAATCAGCATCAGAAAACCCCGACAACATCATGGTTGATTTCTGAATTTTCACTCCTAATGCTAGTGTGCCTTTAACATAACGAAGAATTCTCTTCACAGCACCCCAATGAGCATCAGTAGGTGTATGAAGATATTGACACACTTTATTGACAGCAAATGCCAAATCAGGCCTAGTCATTGTCAAATATTGTAGTGCTCCCACTGTACTTCTGTATTTGAATTGTTCTTCAGCTGATAAGGGTATTCCTTGTTCTCTGAATAATTTTTCAGCAGAACCCATTGGTGTAGACATAGGTTTGCATTTTTCCATGTTTACTCTTTTCAACAAATCTAAGGCATATCGTCTCTGTGACAGTATGATACCATCTCGTGTTTTCTTGACTTCAATACCCAGAAAATACTCAAGACCACCCAAATCTTTTACTGCAAAATCTATTTTCAATTTCTGAATCAACCTTTCGGTTGCTTGATCAGAGGAGCTCACAATAATTATATCATCAACATAGATGAGCATATAGATAGTTATCTCTCTGTTTTTGAGAATAAAAAGAGATGAATCAGCTACTGAAGCCTTGAAGCCTAACTCAATAAGTTTTCCAGTCAACCTTGAATGCCAAGCTTTTGGGGCTTGTTTCAGGCCATAAAGGGCTTTCTTGAGCTTGCATATGTAATTCTTTGGTTTGGCTGAGTCTTGAAATCCTGGTGGTTGTCGCATGTACACTTCCTCTTTCAGAATTCCATGCAAAAATGCATTTTGGATATCAACTTGTCTCATATTCCAGCCCTTGGTTACTGCTAGCGAAAGAATGACCCTGATTGTTGACGGTTTGATCACAGGGCTAAAAGTATCAGTGTAATCAACACCAAATCTTTGCTTGAATCCTTTGGCAACTAATCTTGCTTTTAATCTTTCAACTGACCCATCTGCTTTTCTTTTCACTTTATACACCCATTTACTATCAATGAGATTTATTCCAGGTTTGGGTGGAACTAGATCCCAAGTGGCATTTCGTTTTAGCGCTGAGAGCTCATCATTCATTGCTCCTCTCCATCTTGGATGTTGCATGGCTTCCTGCAGGTTTCGAGGTTCAGTAGCAGTCTCTATGATCGGAGTTGTGATAGTTACAGCGCTTGCGAATTTTCTTGAGGTTTCTGAATATCTGATAGTTCCATCAGTGAATTGTTTAGCTTGTACAATGTTATTTCTCAACCTTGTTCGCATTGGATGTTGACTAGCTGCTTCAGTTGGTTGATCAGACACATGTTCATGAGTTTGGTTTTGAGCATTGATCGAACTGCTCTCAGCTTCATATTCTGCAATTTCCTCTGAACTTCTTGTATTATCTGCAGAAGATAAGCTGACACCAGACAAGTTGTCACTAGCAATATTATCAGTTTGACCATCATTCATATGGGAATTACTAACAACTGGTTCAATATCTGTAAGAGCATTTTCAGTGTAAAAACTAGCAAGTTTGGCTAAGGCTGGAAGTAGAACAGGATGATGTGGATTTGTGGTTTTGTTTGGTGGCTTAGATTCTTCAAAAGGAAAAATATTTTCATCGAAAACCACGTCTCTAGAGATGTAAATACGTCCTGTACTTCTATTTAAGCATTTATATCCCTTATGAGAAGAACTATAACCCAAGAATATACATCTAGTAGTTCTGAAACTCAGTTTCTTGTTGTTGTAAGGCCTTAAATTAGGCCAGCAAGCACAGCCAAACACCCTAAGCATGGAGTAGTCTGGACTTTTACCAAACAATTTATGAAGTGGTGTGTCTTGTTGTATGGTTCGGCTGGGCATTCTATTTATAAGAAAGCAAGCTGTGTTGAAAGCTTCATCCCAGTAGGATAGAGGCATGTTGGCTTGAGCGAGTAAAGCAAGGCCAGTTTCTACAATGTGTCTGTGTTTTCTTTCGACTAACCCATTCTGCTGGTGTGTGTGAGGACAGGAGATATGATGTTCAATGCCTGTGGATTTGAAATAATTGTGTAACCGATGGTATTCACCCCCCCAATCTGATTGGACGGAGCGAATTTTGGTATTTAGCATAGTTTCAACATGTTTTTGAAATTGAAGGAACACAGACTCAACATCAGATTTGCATCTCAGAAAGTAAATCCAAACATAACGACTAAAATCATCAACAAAGGAAACATAATATTTGGAATTATTTACTGACGCAATGGATGGACCCCATACATCAGTGTGAATTAATTGAAGGGGTGCTGTAGATACATGCTGAGAAGAACCAAATGGCAATTGATGTGCTTTCCCTAATTGACAAGCATTACAAATTGAGGAAGAGGGAATATTAGTATCTATAGCTAAATTATTATCTTGTAGAATTCTAATGGTAATTGGAGATGCAGGGTGCCCTAGCCTTCTGTGCCATTGTTCTTTCGAAAGTTTGGCTGTCAGCAAGGCTTGACTGAAATTATGCGGTAGAACGTATAGGCCATTCTTACATCTACCGTGGAGCAGGAGTTTCTTCGTGACTCGGTCCTTAACCAAAAAATAGTTTGGGTGAAATTCTACAACAGCATTATTATCAGATGCTAGTCTTTGTACTGAAATTAGGTGCTTATTGATTTTAGGAACATATAGGATATGTTTCAGAACAAGAGATGAACCAGAAATTAATGAATTCCCAATATGAGAGATAGACAAACCTGCGCCATTTGCAACCTGAATTTGGTCGGTGCCAGTGTAGCGTTCTCTGGTGGTAAGCCTCTCTAGGTCATTGGTGATATGATCTGTGGCTCCAGTGTCAACATACCAGTTTGTGTCACTAGTGTATCCACTTGTTGCCAAAGCTGCTTGTTTGAGATTATTTTCGGCTTGATATGCCTGATCAAATCTGTGCCAGCATTGCAAAGCATCGTGATTGGGCTTACCACAAATCTGACAGACAATGCCTGAGCTGCTTTGTGTCTTTGATGGTTGACGTCCAGGATTGTTCACAGTACGCCTTGATTGTCCATGACCACTATTTAACTGACGACTACGACCGCGACTACCTCGACCTCCATTGGCACCTCCACGAATGGATATCCTATTGACATTGTTAGCAGATGAAAGTTGCTCAAATGTACCCTTACGCAAGTGCCGCATCTCATAGCTCAGCATGTGAGCATACACGTCGCTGACAGTGTATACATCTGTTCTGGTTGTAATGCTTGTGACTAGAGGATCATAATCTGGACCAAGTCCTTGCAGCATGTAGGCGATGAGTTCTTCATCCTCTATTCGCTTGCCAATGGCAGCAAGTGTATCACCAAGATGTTTTACTTTACGAAAGTAGTCAGCAATTGTCATGTCCTTTTTCTGGATAGTAGAGAGTTCCATACGGATCTGCATTGCTCTTGCTCGAGATGTGGAAGCAAATTGTCGCTCCAGCGTAATCCAGGCTTCTCGTGCAGTGGTGATTCCAACCATCGTGCTGAGAACCTCCTCAGTGACTGATGAGTTGATGAGGCTGAGTACCAGCTGGTCCTGGGGGTACCAGACTGTGAACTCAGGGTTGATGATAATTTTGCGATTCCCTGTTTCTTCACTTGGTTCAACGGCGATCGTCTGGCTTGGTGCAGGCATGGATCCATCCACAAAACCAACAAGGTTTTGGCTACGCAAGTAGGGAAGGATTTGGGTAGACCACAGTAGATAATTTTCTTGTGTAAGCTTAACACTAATCACCTGACTGATCGACGGAGAAGACATTGTGTTGATTGGGATTGACATGTCTAACAGCAGAGGCTATGGATCTCGTGGATCTTATTTCTGCTCTGATACCATATCAAGTTTATGCAAAACTGTACCTCACACTATTGAGGACATATTCTATTTATATTGGCAAAAGATTAACTAATAGATCCGATTTCATAGGAAACTAACGAAGTAAGCCTATTCTTATGGCATGACTAACTTCAAGCTATTCTAATGGATTGACCAATTCTAACAGGGCCTGGGTGTTCGTCTCTTGCTTATGGAGCCATGGCTGAACTCGGTCCCTTCCGGGCTCGTAGCGACGGGAAAACCCTCTTCCAAAACAACCTCTCATGGGCTCGGGGTATTTATGGATATTTAAGATTTAATTATTAATTATGTCATTTCTTTGAAAAAAATCATTTATACTTCAAATTATTTTGCTAGTTGCAAACGTATTGTTTTTGGAATCACCGGCTGGAGTGGGATTCTCGTACTCCAATACTACATCTGATTACCAAAGCAACGGAGACAAGAGTACGGCAATCGACAACTATGCATTTTTGCTGAATTGGTTGGAGAGGTTCCCAGAGTACAAGGACCGAGATTTTTATATCTCTGGTGAAAGCTATGCAGGTCATTACGTCCCTCAACTGTCTCACGTCATTCTCTCACACAATAAGAACACTGGAAAGACTATCGTCAACCTCAAGGGTATTATTGTAAGTATACCTCTTTCTCTCTCTGGACTTCTTTGTGAAGAATAATTTAACTTTTTATTTTGTTTAATGGTCATCTCAAACAGGCTCGTTGACACAACCAACCTTGTTTTTTTTTTTTTTTTTTTTTTTTTTTTTTTTTTTTTTTTTTTTTNATTTGTTGATTTTAGATTGGAAATGCAGCAATCAATGATGAGACAGATGAAATCGGAATGTACGATTTCTTTGCTACCCACGCACTAATCGCAGATAGAACTGCAAAAGACATTAAGAAGTATTGCAACTTCTCGCCGAACACGACAACACAGGATCTAAAATGCATTAAAACCATGAAAATAGTTGAGGGCAACACAAGAATGATCGACGTCTACAACATCTACTATCCAATATGTGGAAACAAAAGCTTGACAGATCAACCGAAGAAGGCAACAGTAATGAAGTACGATCCATGCACCGATTACTACACGCATGCGTACTTGAATCGAGCAGAGGTTCAAAAGGCAATGCACGCCAACGTAACAAAGCTTGCATATAGGTGGACGCCTTGTAGCAATGTCATCAATAATTGGTCCGATAGTGCATCCACCGTTATTCCTCTACTGCGAGAGTTCATGGACAGTGGCTTACGAGTCTGGATTTTCAGGTAATTTAATATTGATTATTAGTTGTTGAAAAAGTAGTAATACTTATTAATATTAAATTAAATAATGTATTTATTTCAGCGGTGACGTTGATGGGAGAGTACCCATCACGTCCAGCAAATACTCTATTGCCTCGATGAAGCTTCCCGTGAAGAAATCTTGGTACCCTTGGTTCGTTCAACATGAGGTACGTTCTTGTAACTATTTCTTTATTAAAATAAATGGGTATTTGATTTAACCTTGCTTAGATCGTTCTAATTAATCTCGATTTTGATTTGAACGTTGAATTTCTAGGTCGGAGGGTATGCGGAAGAGTACGAAGGGGGGTTGACATTGGCAACGGTGAGAGGGGCAGGTCATGAAGTGCCAAGCTTTCAGCCAATAAGAGCCCTTGTGCTTATCACACACTTCCTTAAGGGCACTCCTCTCTCAACCTTTTCTTCTTCATAAACTTTTTTTCATATCTATTATGAAATATACACAGATGTTTTTGGTTCCGATTCATTAAGTTTATTTTTAATTGTTATTGAGGATTGGGTCGGGTTAGATATCATTTTAGGTTGGATTAATTTTCTTGAACCAACCGACTCTAGTTTCGAGTTTTAGGTCCATTAGCCAAAGATTTGGACTAATCAAAACTAAAATGGGTCGAACATTATATGGAGAGAGAACAAAAGTTACTGACGTAGTCCCTCGCTCTTAGTCATCACCCTCACCTATGCCGCCAACCACGTTCCTTGCCCTTCCCTTGTCGTCGCCGCTAGACGTAGATGAGATGCCCCTCGCAAACGCTAGCCATCGCCCTCACCCATGCCATCAGCCACGCTCCTTGCCCTTCCCTTACCATTGTTGCTAGAAACAGACGAGATGCTCTTCACAGATATGGTGGCTCGCCCTGTCATCGTCATCAAACACAAGCACCACTTATAGACACAACTCCTCGTCCTTGTCAACAACAACCGACAATCAAATCCAAAATTAGAGAGGTGGGTTGGATTGAGTTGTGAAACAATTTGGGTTCATTTAACCGACCCAATCCAATCTACAACCTTATTTAAATCAAATTTCGTATATTTTTAAAATTCTAGTATTATTTTAGTTTTTAAGTGTGTTTTTTAACGTTAATTTTTATTAGGATAAAATAATAATAATAATAATAATAATAATACTAATAATAATAATAATAATAATAATAATAATAATAATAATAATAATAATAATGGGGACTAAAATGGTAATTTAAGTCATTTTATGGACTAGAAGGTGTATTGGGCCCAAATGCCCACGGCCCAAAGAGCAAGTGCCCGAAGCACCCTTAGCAGCTTTCATTTGATTCTTCCCGTGTGTGCTGCTCTCTTCTTCGTCGATTTCAATCTCCGCTGCTCCGTCTTCAACCCTAACCCTAATTTTTCTCTCCGATCACCAGCGCCAGCCCCAGCCATGGTCTGCATACGCAAAGCAACCATAGACGACCTTCTGGCTATGCAAGCTTGCAACCTTTTTTGTCTTCCGGAGAACTACCAGATGAAATACTACTTCTACCACATTCTTTCCTGGCCTCAGCTTCTTTACGTCGCCGAAGATTACAACGGCCGGATCGTCGGCTACGTTTTGGCTAAAATGGAGGAAGAAAGCAACGAGTGTCATGGCCATATTACCTCCCTTGCCGTGCTTCGAACGCATCGGAAGCTCGGTTTGGCTACTAAGCTCATGAGCGCGGCTCAGAACGCCATGGAACAGGTTTATGGAGCGGAATATGTTTCCCTTCATGTGAGGAAGAGTAACAGGGCTGCTTTCAAGTTATATACCGAGACTTTGGGGTATAAGATCCATGATATTGAGGCGAAGTACTACGCGGATGGTGAGGATGCTTATGATATGAGGAAGCAGCTTAAAGGGAAGCAAATTCATGGCACTGGTCATCACCACCACCACCACCATCATCATCATCACCACCATCACCACGGGCACGGGCACGGGCACGGGCATCAACATGGTGGTGGGTGTTGTTCTGGTGGTGATTCTGGGAGTGTTGCTGAGATAAAAGCAGAGTCTAAGGCCAATGCATCGAAATCAGACTCTAAGGTTAATGAGAAATCTGGATGAGGTGGGGGCTATTTTTTGGTTTTGGTTTCTTGAGAAGTGGTATTTTTAATGGATAAATTGTTTGTGTTTTGAATTTATAAATTCTGCATTGTGGATAAACTATACTGTTTGCGAGTACTTATCCGATGCAGTTGTTGATTAATACCCTGCCTGAGAAACTACATTGGCTTTTAGTGCGCTATGAATCCTTTAGAATCTGTTTTGTGCTTTCCATCTTGATTATGTGATAGTTCTATCTGTGTTTGTGCATCTCTATAGTTAACTGGGTTCTTATAAGTTGCAGACCTCTTGTTTGTCTCTGGATTTTGGGTTGTCTTTTCCTCTCTAGTGGGCATGTTTCTGGTCGTGCCACCCAAAAGTTTTCCTAATTCTATTAGGAATTATGTGGATGGTGACAAACACTTCAATTACTGTTGGATAAGTTAAGTCTTCGGTAATTTGGATGCTTCTTGATTCTTTCTAGTATATTGTGAATCAAGATGCGTGTTATCTTTGAGAGAATTTATTTATTGGTTGGATGTATGTTTGATTCTTAATCTTATGATGAGCAGTGGAGGGTAGTGTGATGGCATAAGCAAGTAACATTCATTAACGTATTCCATTTCTATGGCAGCGGAGTGGCAAAGAGTATTGTTTGGTAGTTCTTTAAACTTCTACATATTTGTTTGAGTGCAACAAGGGATTTGAACGTTCAAACTCAAGGGAAGAAAGTGATGCTTTTTTGTGTCATTCTGTGCCCTTACATACTCTGAAGGTTGAGAATTTTTGGGATTTGTTTTTACGAGAATCATAGTTGCTACTTTCTATTAGGTTTCAGTGAATAGTTTAGAATTTGAGAACTGGGAGATACGAATCTTGAACGTGAGATCCCACACCGGTTGGAGAGTGGAACGGAGCATTCCTTATGAGTGTGTGGAAACCTCTCCTTAGTAGACGCGTTTTAGAACCGTGAGCTTGAGATGGGCTTGGATTGTTACATGGTATAAGAGCCAGACATCGGGCAATGTGACAGTGAAGATGCTGGCCCCCAAAGGGGTGGATTGTGAGATTCCACGTAAGTTGGAGAGGGGAACAAAACATTCCGTGGTGTGGAAATCTCTCATTACTAGATGCGTTTTAAAACCTTGAGGCTCATATCTGCTAGTGGTGGATTTAGAAGTGAACCCTTTTAATTCCCCCACCAGAAGTATATGGTTGGTTTAGTGAAATGCATACGGAAAATGCTGTTTTGTACCATTCATCATAGTATTTGAATGATAAGATATCTCATTTGGAATCTTCCTAGTCCGAGTAGAGATCCCTCGACCTTCCATTATGACAAAGAAAATACTGAAATCTGTATGGCATCAGCAACCAAAACTGCCCAACACAAATACTATCTTCATTGTTCCATCACCATTAACACATTACTAATTTTCTTTTTCCCACCAAATTCATTTTTGCTTTAATTTGTTTTCCTTCCAATTGCCGTTGAATATCTTCTTATTTGCCGTTCTTTTTTTTTTTTTTTTTTTTTCATGAGTGGTTAATTATATTATATATACTCATACACGACTGTGGTATATATAACGTAATATATATATAATAACCACACAACTCCAAAGAACTCCACTGATTCTGCTCCAATATACTAATTTCAAGTTGTCCTATTGTTGCCGTTAAGAGTTACTTGTAAGTGGGAAGACACAGTTCTAAGGCCTCTACGGCGACCGAGGATTGCTCGAGTACGCACAACACGAGCTTGAACCCGCTATGTATATAATACGGGCTTGTAGTGGCAACGATCTAGCCTGCGACCAATTGAACCCACTACATTATTTGAGTACATGAATGTGCTTGATGATCCTTTGTGTTACTCAATTAATTGCATCTAATATATTTCTGTTGATGGGTTGTTTTAGATTTATCATTAGATGAACAAGTAAAGACTGTTTACTATTTCTTGAAGTTCGATCTCTCTCATTCAATTCAATGATACATCTTCAAATTAGATTTCTTGAAGTTCAATCTCTCCCATTCAATTCAATGATACATCTTCAAATTAGATTTATCATTAGATGAATGAGCAAAGACTATTTACCATTACCATTTCTTGAAGTTCGATCACTCCCGATGACCTAAAAAGCCAATATCTTGATTTCAGAATAAGCTAATGTGGAATGAATAGAAAGCCCAGAGAAATCTTTTCATTTCTGCATATGCTAATTTTACAAAAGTTGAAACAAATTTTTATATATATTAGTAACCGATTACTGCCGACAAAATTGAGAAAAGCGTTAGAAGACATAGATGGAAAAATAAAAGGGAAAGAAATAACATCACAAATAATTTCACACTATTCTCACAAAATTCTAAATCCTCCTTTACTTCTTTGCTGCATTATTACTATTACCAGCAGCATCCGACGGCGTTTTCACAATACTCAGCTGCCCACCCTCCTTGTTGGCTAATGTAGCGGCCTTCGTCTCGTTGCAGTAATTGATAAACTTGCTCAATTCCTGTTTTTTCCCATAAATCTACGTAAATTCTTCATATGAAACGGCAAAAGTAATATAAAGCTTGTGATTCCAATACACGAACAATTATCAGCACATTCTATAGATTTCCAAGCATTTCAAGGAAGAAGAATACACCCAAACATTATAGCCATTCTATACTAATTTCGACTTTAAATCAGTAAATGTGATATCCCACATTGGTTGGGGAGGAGAATGAAACACACCCTTTATAAGGGTGTGGAAACCTTTCCCTAGCAGACGTGTTTTAACGCCTTGGGGGAAGCTCGAAAGAGAAAACCCAAAGAGGACAATATCACCGCCTGAACCGTTAGAGAAAAAGAACTTAGTATGATAAGAAATGAAACCTTCCATTAATATGACTAGTTTGAAAAGGGGGTGACAACCAAGGAGCTGCACAAGATTCTTCTTTTTTTTCTTCTTTATTAAGAATTAACTGCTCCCACATACTACGAAATTTAATAATATTCGTTCAAGGAAATTTATCCTTCCTCTTGAAAGGAATAGCCTTACACAAAGAAAGGTACAAGAGAAACAAAAGGCAAGCACAAACATGACCACAATTTTACGCTCGCTGACGGTCATCGATAGATAGGGAAAAGGGAAATATAGGTTTGACACTTTACCAAATGTCCCATTACCAGATAAAAGAAGAAAATCAAGACTACTTAGCTCCTCTCCTTTCAAAAACCCAAAAGCATTTCAAACCCAAAATTAGAAATCAATAATTTATTAAAACCCAAAATCACTCCTCTCTTTGGGCTTGCACAATGCTTTCTTTCTGTCAAACGAAAAATGGATATCCTATCTTTGCACAAGAGATCATTCCTAAAAAAGGAGAAAAGTGCTTCTCAGCATTCATGCAATCCTTCCATAGGGATGCACAGTGTAGACAATAGTTGGTTGGATGATTTTCTAAATGTATTTATATGGTGAAAATTGCTACAGATACATATTCTTAGAGTGAAGTTGTAGAAGCTCCTTTTCCCCTTAAACTTTTCAAATTTTCCTTCGCCATTAAAAGTTTCTCACAAACGGCTACCAACATAATCAAGCCAATGTTATGTGCATGAATACATATATGCAGCAGAAGTAGAAACAAAAATGTCTGCAGTCACATTACAATTTCAAACAAAGATCTCGCAGTAGAATCTGAAATAACTGAGAAACTAACAAGTTCAGCCAAGAGAAGAGGCCTTAAGAATCACGCACAAAATCCATTCTCGGAAATAAGAAGGCAAGAAAATTCAGAAATGTTCTCATCTAACCAAAACAATGGATGACTAATAGTTCACCCGAATTGCAAACTAACAAGGCGATGCAACATTAAGCTAGAAATTCGCATTCGAAACATTAAAAATACAAAGCATCAACAAAACAACTTATCAACATAAGTTTCTACTCTCACAGTTACTAGATTCCATATAAATTACCGGACAAGCACAAAAAGATAACACATACCCGATCTGTTTCCATCTCTTTGGTTGTCTTCGATGGCTTCACAACTCTTTTCCCTGGAAAGACAACGCCCAATGAATACGGAGGAGGAGAAATCGTAATTTTTACGCGTAAATTTAGCATAAGAAGGAGGGAAAAGAACAGAGAGATACCTTTACGAGTTTGGGGGATTTTTCCATGGCGATTGGGAGGAATTGTTTTCCTCTTCTGTTGACCTTTGAATAGGGTTGCTTTCTGCGTCATCTTCCTCCAAAAATTTTCTGCAAAGCAGGGTTAGGGTTTATGAGATAAACCTGCGCTTCTTTCTATTTATATGGTCTCCGCCAAAATTACAATCTTGACCCTTGGAACATTTCAAAATTTTCAGTAAAAATTTAATTTTTATCTAACTGTATTTTCTGCCCTTTTTTTAATTGATTTTTTTTTCTAAATAATATAAAAAGTAATTCTATTTTTTTTTTAAAAATATATACGGGTGGAGAGGACGAGGAACCAATCCTTATAAGCAGCGAACTTGGACTGTTACAAATGATACTTTTGCTTGAAATTTAGTGCTTAAATTACTTTTACTCGAGTGATTCGATAAAACATATTTTTTTATTATTAATTTATCTAACATATATTTTTTTCTCAATTTACAAGTTTTAAATCACATAAATAATGACTTTTAAAAATTTTAAAAACTCAAATTATATCGATTTATGATAAAATTTTGATCAATTTTCCTTTTAGAAATTAATTTAGATTTTAATTTTCAACTTAAATCATATAAATGTTTAAATAATTATTTAATGATAAATTAGACATTGAATATCAACATAAAAATAATTAAAACAATGTATTTATTGTGTTAATTATATCTAAACTATAAAAATTTAATATTTATTTACTAAATATTGTCATCTATTTTTGTAAGTTTAAAATTAAAATTTATCCAAAGGTAAAAAAATTTCACCGCTTTTTATTGATGACTGCACGAAACATCCAATACAGAGCCTCTCTTATCTCTTCCATTTCTATGTTGATAGACTCCCAGAAACCTCTTCTTCTTCTTTGATTGACGGACTGAGCTCTTTCTTCCTCCATGGCAATGGCCGGTTATAGCCCCACTGTGCCCTCACCCCTTGCCATGGCCCGCACTTCTTCAGTGCATCCTCTGGACCTTTCTTCCCTTTTCGCCGCCAGGCCCATTGCTGCCTCCTCCACCGCCCACATCTTCTCTTTATGCCACCCCTTAATTCTGCAGCGCAGGGGAGGGAGGTCTATCAATTGGGTCGACCTTAATTTTAGAAGAGAATCTAGGGTTCATTTGGTTGTGGCTGCTTTGGCTGCGGAAATTGAAGTGGCTGAGGTCGTGGATGAGAATGGAGAGGAGAATGATGGATTAGCTGCTTCAATTGTGCCCAAGATTAAGAGGGGAAAGGCTGCATTGCCTCTTAAGAGGGACAGGGTAAGCTTGAGCTTATGTTCATGTATTTGGCTGATTTTAATCTAGTTGACTGCCTTTTTGGATATGGTTTTGGTGTTTGTTTGGCTGTAAAAAGTTTTGTGCATGCGTTCTTAGTTTGTTATTCCTCTGTTCATTGATTCTTTACTTTCTACTGTTACCATAAGGCTTATGTAAGTAGTGGAATGTTCTTCATTTTTGTTTAACCTCTGGTTAAAATCTCTGTTGGATTGTTTGTTCTTCCTAGTTTCATGAACTTCTAGAAGTGATTGTTCCTATCATGTGTATTTCCGATTATGGCTTCATCAGTTGACTGTGAGCCATTAGAGGTGGAAAGAAAACTCTAGCAATTGGGCGGTCTAGTTCTGTTTCTTTATTTTGTTCTTTGTAGCATTGACTCTTATTTTCTTTGAAGTTCTATTATGTGAGATCCCCCGTCGATTGAAGAGAAGAACGAGTGCTAACAAGGACACTGTGCCCCGAAAGGGAGTGTATGGTGAGACCCCACATCGATTGGAGAGAGGGACGAGTGCCAGCGAGGATGCTGGGTCTCAAAGAGGGGTGGATTGTGAGACCCCACATCAGTTGGGCCCCGAAAGGGGGTGGATTGTGAGATCCCACATCGGTTGGAGAGGGGAACGAAGCATTCTTTATAAGGGTGTGGAAACCTTTCACTAGCAGGTACGTTTTAAAAACCTTGAGGAAAAGCCCGGAAGGAAAAGCCTAAAGAGGACAATATTGCTAGCGGTGGGTTTGGGCCGTTACATATTTTGAACCAGACCGTAGATTTAAAAAGAGGTCCATAAATGATATGTGCATTACTTTTAGTACATATTGTAAGCTTTGTTCTTTCAAAATATGTATTTTCCACCTTCTCTTATTACTGTTGCATCAGCTCTAACATGAAATTGTGTTCTGAAAACATGCAGACCAGATCAAAGAGGTTCCTGGAAATTCAAAAATTGAGGGAAAGTAAAAAGGAGTATGACCTGAAAACAGCAATATCTTTGTTGAAACAAATGTCTAAGACGAAATTCGTGGAAACCGCCGAAGCCCACTTCCGATTAAACATCGATCCCAAATATAACGATCAACAGCTGAGAGCAACAGTAAGTTTCTTTTGGTTCTACTATATCTATGTCTTAAATCACCAATTTTCACTTTTTACATAGGTAAATCTTCCCAAGGGAACTGGACAGACAGTCAAGGTAGCTGTGCTTACTCAAGGTAATCACTAAATTTAACTTGAACAATATTTTCATTGAATGGTAGAAGTAACCAGAGTTTTCAACGAGTTCTCGTTTCATTTTTTTACCTTGTGAAGAATCGTTGTTTCCTTGTTGAGAGAGCATTGTGGAAACGATATTAATAGTTTGAAGTAGCTATTGTACGAACACAGGTATTATCGTCTTCAGTGTTTGTGAATCTTATGGTTTGTGGTGGAGAATCCTCGAATTGAAAGGGAGGTTTGCTTGCTTGATTGAAAACGTGTGAGATCCCACATCGGTTGGGGAGGATAACGAAACATTCTTTATAAGGGTGTAGAAACCTCTCCCTAGTAGACGCGTTTTAAAAACCTTGACGAGAACCCTGAAAGAGAAAGCCCAAAGAGGATAATATTTGCTAGCGGTGGGCTTGAACCGTTACAAAACGACTTTGTTAGTGAGATTGCTTTAACTATCATGGGGTTGTTTATATGAATTCCTCTTCATAATTTATGAGCAAATCTCCTACTTTTGTTCTTGATTTAATCTTCATAGTCCTAGGCTAATACTGATACGTCGGTTTTCTCCCTTGTAACTGGTTTCGAAATAATGTGAGTGAAGAGAATGAGACGAACGCTTCGAGCTATGGCTTTTTGAATTCTTTTTTCCTTCTAGATATGGATTCTCTCTATCTATTCCCATCGTTCTTGTCAGCTATGAATTTCGAGATTCAGCTTATTTTGGTCATACGCCGCGTTGCTTTTTCAACAAAATTTTTCACTCATTTCTTATTATCTTATCGCTTTGTGAATCATGTAGGTGAAAAATTCGACGAAGCGAAAAACGCAGGAGCTGATTTGGTTGGCGGTGAGGATTTGATAGAACAGATCAAAGGAGGTTTCATGGAATTCGATAAGCTAATTGCTTCACCAGATATGATGCCTAAGGTACAATTTCTTACATCTTTTTTCAATCATACTCTGTGGTGGCTTTCCAAAATGTATACGTTCCCATGTAATATGAAATCGATCACCGAACACGTGATTCCAATTTTCTTGTATGCAACTAATAATTTTTCGTTTCATGCTTATACGAAAAGTATTCTTGGCTACTAGCTATGACCGAAATTAAGCTAAGATACGGTGTTGTGTTCGTGTCATAGATATATGTGTGAATTGTTTCGGTATACACTTTCGGAGTCGGTGTGGACTTTGAGATATTTTAGTTAGTTTTGTGGTGACGACCACTTAATCTGTTAACCCCGTCCTCTCGTTTGCATCAGGTTGCTAGTCTAGGTAAGCTTCTAGGACCTCGAGGACTGATGCCGAACCCAAAAGCTGGCACCGTTACGACAAATATACCTCAGGTATAGGTCAGATTCATCTATCTACACATGTATGCATCACAATTTGAGAATAAAATTGTTCATAATAGCTTTGTCCTGTTTCAGGCTATAGCAGAATTCAAGCAGGGAAAAGTCGAATTCCGAGCGGATAAAACCGGGATTGTTCACTTACCTTTCGGGAAGGCAGACTTTTCGGAAGATGACCTCCTCGTGAACTTGCTTGCTGCAATAGTATGTTCTTTCCTAATCTCGCATTCTCAAAAACTCCATTGGTTTCGAAGAAGTTATTAGTCTTCACCGTATTGATTCGTTCCCATTAATGTAACAGAAATCAGTAGAGGTAAACAAGCCAACAGGTGCTAAAGGAGTATACTGGAAGAGCGCGCATATATGCTCGTCGATGGGGCCTTCGATTCGATTAAACATAAGGGAAATGCTTGATTACAAGATCCCATCATCAAATGCTTGAAGAATTTTAGTCTACACCTGTAAATGTCTTCTTCAATTTGTTTAATATTAGCCCTCGTGGATACGCCTTTCGAATCGTCTTCAGCGGCCGAAGAATTCGTTAAGATCGTTAACAGAGTTGGTATGGTATCTCAAGAAAGAATTTGAAACTTGGAAACTGCATATTCATTTGTTTCTGAACTGATTCAAAAGTAGCTCAGAATCAATCATTTTCACCTCATCTGATTATTGTTTATTTCTCAATTTTTTAGTTTATCTTAGCTTTTTGTTATGGAAAAATATGGTTATAGCTTCTTTTTTTTTTAATGTTAGTTCATGTTAGTTCACGGTCAATTGGATAAAAGTTCAAAATGCGTGCAAAATGCAAGCGGAAACACAACCAAGGTCGGTGTGCTAGGTGTGCTTGCTAGCACACCATCACGTGTCCACTCCTTTCAAGATTTAGCTTTTTTTTTTGTTGGCACATCACCTGATGCTTGACTTTGATACTATTTGTAACCGTCAAAGTCCACTAGCAAATATCGTTCTCTTCTTTAGACTTTCCCTTTTGAGCGTTCCTTCCAGGTTTTTTTAAAATGCCTGTTAGGAGAGGTTTACACACCCCCTTTTGAGCGTTCCTTCCAGGTTTTTTTAAAATGCCTGTTAGGAGAGGTTTACACACCCTTATAAAACGTTTTGTTCTCTTCCTCAACCGACGTAGAATCTCCCAGATATAGACTTTCTAAATACTTAAAAATATAAATATAATTATCTCAAGAACCCTGCCAATAGTTGTAGCATCCTTCGTTTGCTAAATATGATGGAAAGCTTTACAGATGAATTTAAGAAGGCATAATTCAGCTATACAAAATAAAAACATAAATACGTCACAGTCGTTTAGGGACTAGCAGCCATTTGATAGGAGAAAGGACATAGCTAACTTCATAGAAAGGACTCTGTAATTGAACTTTGTCTTCCTCAGCGTCGCAATCCGCTAATCGTCGATCAACATCGGCTTGCTCCAACGTAGTTCATTAATGTTCCCCAGCTATCTCCATTGCTCCATGCTGCAGAACAAAAGTTTTACGAAGTGGGTTGTTGATCGTAATCGATGTTACTCGAGAAAAAAGGCAATGGGAAAAGAAGAAAACCTTTCGAGGGCTGCTCGATCCAAGGACCATTCATTATATTCAGTATACTACAGGCCCCACTATATTCCAGTTCTGGAAGTAACTTTGGAGTGAGTAGGAAGCACCTGAAATCATTATTACAAAGCTACAATTTTTGGTTCACTGAATTTATTTCAGGAGCTATATGCAGAGAGATTTCTAAGTGTTTTTTTTTTCTATAACAAAAATCTTTCTATATTCACACAACTTTTTTAATTAGTAGAAAGCGTTTAAGTTCATACAACAATGCACACACTCGATCAAGATTAACACAAAGAACAGAAGGAAGAGAATTCAAGGAAAAATATTGACTAAAGGTTTTATTGATGAGAATAAAGAGTGAATAAATTACATTTTTCAGTTTAGTACATATAGCTTCACTAAATCTTTACGAAATATTTATCATATATATCTCTACCAGACCATATATTTCTCTCTTTACTAAATATCTATCTTAGATATATCTACCATATATATTTCTACCAATCTTTACGAAATATCTACCATATATATCTCTACATATCTTTACTATAAATAGGCATGAAGCTCCATATCCCAACCGAAAGAACTAACTCACCATAAAAAACCATGAGGGTTGGGATAAGAACTAACTCACCATAGACTGCTCAACCAGAGTCTAAAAAACCATGAGGGTTGAAAAGTAATAGGTACTCACTGTGGTGTATTTGTTTGGCTGGCAGCTCTCACCAACTGCTGGAACATCTTCCGTTCATTTATGGGATCCATTCCTATCAAAAGACAATAGGCAAAATTATTTAACATAACTTGTTTGTGCCAGTAGAAGAAATTCGTATAGTTACTTACCTTGGTTTATCTCGTCAACTACTCTAAATGGGCAGTTGGTAAGGTCTTGAAGGGAAACAAGATACAAGATTGTCGACACCGAGCGTTCCTAGCAAATAAAAAATCAAAAGCATTATGAAACAGTTACCTCGTACTAATCAAGAAAAGAAGATTGCGACGAGCTGTAATACCCCTCCCGATTGATGATGTGCACTGAGAACCTGAAGCTGACCTGCTTGTCTGTTAATGGCATTTCAAGAAATAAGAAATGTAATAAGTAAACATAGCAACAGCATTATCATAATAGAGACTGAACAGAGGAATTGAGGTCAACAATAGACTGGAAAGTCAACTGAAAGGTAAATGCACAAAATACTCGATTTTAGCATACAACTCCTAGCAAGACAGCCACCATTCCTGAGATGCACTCAGTATACTGCCATTTAATCAAACCTAAACACAAAACCCAAGTCGAAAAAAAATATCTTGTATTACGTATCATTTTCAGTTTCCCAGTGAGGTTCCTTGTTCAAAAAGGAAAACTTTATTTTTCTACTCTTCAGGAATCAGGATTGAATGCATTGCTTTTCTATTAGTTTCGTTCTCACAACTTTTGATAGGACATGTCAAACATTTGGAACAAGATGCTTCTTTTAGGTAAGATTGGTGGATAGTAACAATATCCAATAATTTGGAAGTTTATAACAATGTATTGGAATACTTGCAAAAGAACGAATTTTCAGGCAGTAAGATTGAGTCATGTTGAACCTAGAAATGAAGTGAAAAGTTGAAGACCGCCAATACTTAAATTCAGAATGATACAACAAGGTAAGACCATAATACTTGAAAATCATTCAAAAAGGATACAAAGTGATTGGTAACTATTCCGGAAGTAACAATGATTTGAAAATATATCTTAATCAACCAATGCCAGTGACATGACAGTCTCTATAATTCAGATACATTTGACCAAAAACAGTATTCAAGCACAAAAAATATACATATATTTAGATCTTAAAGTGGGTATCAAAAGCTAAGTTCACCTGAACTT
This sequence comes from Cucurbita pepo subsp. pepo, assembly GCF_002806865.2. Lineage (NCBI taxonomy): Eukaryota > Viridiplantae > Streptophyta > Magnoliopsida > Cucurbitales > Cucurbitaceae > Cucurbita > Cucurbita pepo. The sequence continues at coordinate 7,465,276 of NC_036649.1, read as the reverse complement.
CACTTTAATAAGAATCCCATATTGATCGAAGTCCATATCATGCTCATCTAAGAGGGAAAAAAACCATCGCAAGGAAATTAAGAATAAGGAAGAATAGACCCACAGGAAGTAAATTTTCAGATCAATAAAATTCAGTACCCAATAACACTTCTCCAGCAACAGCCATCTCTTGAAAATTGCGACTAAAAGTCTCATTTATCTGAGAAACAAGTTTTCTTAAAGTTGGGAGCCAATTTCCCTGCAAATAATATTTGTAATATTACCATGATAGTTCACAAATAATTAAAAAGCGTCGGGAAATATGCATATCACATGACTGCTTTGCTAAACCACAAAGGAAGTAACAGAACCATAAAAACACGCTCGCTACCACCAGCACACATACAATGACAAAAAAAAGGTTCCAAAGCTATGTATGGGAGAAACGTTTTTTCTTTCATTGAATGGTGAGGAAACCCTCACATTTATACAACATATTTCTCAATCAACCTCAAGCTGGATGGTAGATACTAGTCATTACATGCTTGAAAATTAATCCACCAAGATTGGTTCAATGAAAAGCCTTAGTGAATATGTCAGAAACTAGTTGTTGGGAAGGCAAATATCTCAAATCCGTTTGTATTTGTCTCAATCTTCTTATGGATGAAGTGACGATTTATCTCAGCATGTTTCATTCGAAGATGATGTATCACATTTCTTATAATGGCTATGCAGATTGATTATCACAAGTACTTCAATAGTACCTTCAACCTTGAGTTCAGTGAGAAGGCATTTTAGCCAAATTCCTTCATAGATCCCATGGGTTAATGATCGAAACTCGGCTTCAGAACTACTTTGGGGTACAACTTATTGCTTCTTGACGAGCCAGGTTACTAAGTTTTCCCATACATAAGAACAATATCTTGACGTTGACTTGCGATCAACAGGAGATTCAACACAATCTGCATCAGTGTAAACTTCTAGAGATTGGTTTGTAGTCTTTTTGAAAGTGAGGCCCTTTCCGGGATCATGTTTGAGACATCTTAATATTCTATACACACCTTCCATATGTTCCTTAGAGGGTTTGTTCAAAAATTGACTCACCATGCTTTCGGCAAAGCTAATGTCCGGTCAATTGTGAGTCAAGTATATTAGCTTTCCGACTATTCATTGATACCTGCCTTGAATCAAGTAGCTCATCTTCAGGATTAACTCCAAGTTTTGAGTTCACGTCCAAAGGTATATCACTTGTTTGCAACCATTCATCCCAGTTTCTCTTAAGAGATCTATAGTGTATTTTCATTGAGTGACATAAATCCTTTGCTAGATCTTGCTACTCCAATTGCTAGCAAGTATCCTGGATTTTCCAAGTCTTTGATCTCAAATCTCTTTGAGAGGAGATGTTAATCATTTTGTCAAGAACATGTCCTGTGAGAACAATATCATCCACATGTACTATTAACACAGTAAGTATATGTACAACAAATTTTTGGTAAGTGGTGGTTGGTTTTTCAGAGAGCAGCATTGCCCCTAGTTTCTCGTTCTGAATTGCCAGTATTTGGCTTCCAATATTCTGGTTTTCCATGTATTTTCCAAGTAGTGTCTTTAACATGTCCCAGTTTATGACTATGATCACACCATGGCCTTCTTTTGCACAGCCGACTATCACCAGATGATTGATAGTTTCTTCGAAAAGCAAGAATAATTGGATCATTTAGTTGGTCTAGATTAACCAGCTCATAACTTGATTGTCGTGCAATGGTATATAATCATATAATCCAAACAAGTATAAGATAAACTTAGCTATTACACAAAATGAAATGATCTATACCTTCAGCTCATCAACTTCAGCCATACACTTCCTTAGTTCATGTTTATCAGCTTCTAGTTTTCGTGCAATGGTATTTATCTGTAATGGAACAGCATAAACATACTAAGCATGCACAAGCAACCAAAAAATTGATAATAAGACAACCTTACCTGACGCTGACGATGTTCGTATTCCTCAAGCACATTATGGTTTAAGAATAGAATGGAATTAGCCTGAGAAATATTATCTTGAATAGCAGCTTCCAATTCCTCAATTGTAGTAGGCATCTACACAAAAAATGAGACAAATCATTCTCAAGATACTGTTTTTAGTACAAACTAATCAAGTAAGGGTAGCCCCATTCCAACAATCTTGCACCGAGGAGTTTTGAGTTCGCAATAGAGGAAATGGAAGGAAAGATAAGTTTGAGGGGCCTAGGCCAATCCAAAAATCTGATAGACAGCAATCATTAATGATTACAAAAGAAGACGTGCAAAGGGTAGGGATCAATATTTTGAAAGTCAGCTCAACTCTTCCAAGGTGAGACAGCCTTCAAACTTTTTGGAAAAAAGAGATGAATCATGTGGCATAGATTATATGTTCGGAAAGGAAGACTTATTCATTTCTTTGAGAAATCTAAATTTTCTTTAACAGAAGGCCAATTATTAAAAACACTCCTAGCTTAATCTCTTCAAAATATACATCAAGGTGGACTGGTGAAAGGAGCAATGAAAAACATATCACGGAATACAGGGGTTTGGGGGATTCTAGATAAAGAATGGCAGTATAGAAGTTTTTAATCCAAGCCTGCCCTACTCTCCAATCTCTTTTCAAACCAACATTCCTCACCAGGAATAAGATGTGTTCAAGAAGATTATCAAAATCTCAATGTGTAGCAAGAAATCCATCATTCTAGAACAAGCAGTGTGATGTACAATTATACACCTTGTCACTTTTTTGTTTCTTTTTCTTTTATTAGATGAATCACACTCAGAAAAAATGAAAGAATACAAGGGTATACAAAAATAAAGCCCATAAAAGTAAGCCAAACTACACAAAACGGTTCCAGTGAAATAAAATAAGACTACAAAAGTAATTGCATGAAGGTCTTATCACCAAAGCCCAAAAATAAATATTCCTTGGCACTTTTTTGTAACTTCTACGGTTATGTTTCTTTATTCATTTCATATCATCACGGACAATGTAACTATAATTCAAAAGAACCAAATATAAATAAAATGGCATGTTTATAGAAACAGTAAAAGCTCAATGTAATCTACTACAGCATAAATTTGTCTGCAATACACCAGACCTTATCAGTCATCACTCAAACCACAACAAACCAAAGAAAAATTACGTTTCAACTAATTAGAACTCAGGCAAACCTCAAGAAATTCCTTCTCGAGATCAGGTGTGATCACAGCAATAGATTCTGCATACTTCTTGGCAACTGAGAGTTGCTGTCGATAGTCCTCGACTTCCTTCTTGCCTGGAACAAGGATTGAGTAATTAATTAAAAGAAGGATCAGCAAAATGAAGAGAGAGAGAGACAAAAAAAAAAGGAGGCAAAGTTATGAGCTAAATGTTTCATGCATTTGAAAAGAACCAAAAGAAAAGGCAAAGCAACTTAATGAAAGATTGAAGATAAAATCACTCTACATATAGTTTATAAGAAAACCATTTCTAATGTTGAAGCTGTTTCATGTATTGCCAACAAGTAACTTATAAAACACAGTATAATAATCAGAATATATGCAGTTTATACATAGAAACATCCAAAAGTTATTTCTACATATCTTTCAGATATTATAACAGGCAGAAGAAATTTGCTGAAATTTAGGCATAACTTACAGTACTCAAACTGCACTGACGCTTGCAGAGCAAACTTTTCATGCTGCTTCAGATTTACCTCCAATTCTCTGATCTAAAAATATAATCATACGAAACTAGTAAATATTAGGGAAACAATAATCTCCAGAAGAAGAACAAAATAAAACTGGAAATTAAACACTTCGGAATGTCAATAGAATCCCATTTAAAATATAGAAAGAGAAATGAAGACAAAAGTTCACTTGAAATCCTTAGCACGCATTGTTGTAATCAAATATAATTTCAGCAACTTCTCCCAACAAATTACCTTTGCTTCAATTTCAATGGAGGACATATGGCTCTTAGTCAAGTTCTGTCTATAGGAAACGGCCTCAACAAGCAAATGCTGCCAATAAAAGATATCAAGTTTTAATATGTATATATATTTATAACTGCATTCATGAACAAATTTGACAAATGATGAGAAAGATATTAATACAAATATAAAAAGGTTCAAAATGTGAGACTTCACCTTAATTTCAATTGCACAATGGAACCTTTGAACGTTAAAATTTGTAGCTTGGTCGGCAAGCTTGGCCACAACAGTATCTAAGTCATCTTCCCGCTCCATAGATTCTAATTTCTTTTTTCTTTGATCTGGATTACCAAAAGAATATTAATTCACAAAATGAATAATCAAAATTACACAAAGCTATTAATACTTACCAATGCGATTTTCCATTTCACGGCGTTTTCTCTTCTCATGTTGCACAGTATTTAAAATATCATCCTGCAAATTTTTTAGAGTTAATTTTTGTATATTTACAAGATAATACATAAACCCCAATCTCAAATGATTAAGGACTTGAGGAGCACACACAAGGATGGTCATTATAACCCAGGTTCAACAAGAAGACACTAATCTTTTTTATTATTTTGGATGTACCCGATGTTTGCGAAGTTTAGCTTCTTCGTCCTCTATCAATCTTAGTTCAGTCTGACATGATTTACAATTTTCTTCTAAAGCAGAAATAGATTCTTCTAGCTCATTTTTCCTGGACCGAAGCCCATCAATTTCTCCCGCATCCAAGTCTGAAAAGTAAATAATAGGTTAATCAAAGTCATGTAATTCACAGCTTTCAAGGGTTCTATAAAGATTTCAAGGAAAGTTCTCGATATTCATACTGCACAAGAGAAGACGTGAGCGATCAACTGGATCCACAGTTCCTGACATATGACCACCGTATCTAGAGCGAGACCATCGATAATGATTATCTGGAGTCCAAAAATCTAAAATTCCCAATTTTGAGACCTCGTCTGCCTTCTGATCAGTTACCTTTGAGCCAATATACTGGAAAGAGGAAAGAAGTACATTTATAAAGTAAGTAAAAAGGAAAAAACGTTTCTGATACAAGCTTTACCCATATTTCATAAAGCTGGATTTCAAATTTAACAAAAAAATTAACGCCATATTAGACAGAGTTTTGAAAGCATTACTGAATGCTCCAAACCAAACTGCATGGTCAAAACCTCCTTTACAGCTGCAGGAGCATCAAAAATTTGGTCTAGCCGGGAATATATGCCAAATGCACGAACCTGTTCATTCAATATTGTCATCATTAGAAACTAGTGCAAATGTAAACTTCAATCATCACTTCTTTGACAAATACCTCCTCAGACACCTCAAAATGCTGATTTGTGCGCCTTTCACCTCCCACATAGTTTAAGATGGGAACACCAAATGAACCCAAGTTTTTTACCATTATGTCACGATCATCCGAATCTTGAGTTATGAAGGACTGTAAATCAAGCAATTGCCACCACAAGTAAGGAAAATCAGAACATTATGGAGGAATGAATCCTAAAGTTATGTGGGCCTTCTAGCCAGCATTGACATTGTGCAGCTGGGCAAGATAAAGTTGGCATCTTGTATCGTCATATATCTTCTTTTCCAAGTCTACATTTCTCAAACTTACTACTGTTCCCATGCTGAAAGGCCTTTTAGTTAAGCTATCTGGAGATAAAAAAATTCCCAAAAAGTTGAAGATTTTTCTCTAATGTCTTGCTCACAAAAGTATTAATTCCCACGTGAAGATTTAGAGAAAGTTTGCTTCTTGGGAGATTCTCCTTGCGCTGTTTGTGTCTCAAAGAAGAATGGTCTTTCATTTTGAATTAGTTTGGTTTGGTGATCTATCTTCCCGAGTTAGTGGATGATTGGTTTTTGGAGGTCTTGACAGGCTGGAATTTCAAAGGGGTTGCTAAAATATTATGGAATTGCGTGCCTAGGACTCTTCTTCTGGGTCTTTCCAAGGAGAGAAACTTCAGAGATTTTGAAGAAAAGGGAGCCCCGTTTGGTTCCTTTTGTCGTAGTGTATAGTTCTTCTCTTCTTAGTGGTGTTATAATCCTAGGAAAATATTTTCACCAACAATTTGTCGATGATCCTTAATGATTGAAAGACTTTTTATAACATAGTTTCTTCGGGGAAAGGCTTTGTCAACCCTTTTCCCTTAAAGGTTGATCAGCTTGGCTATTTCTCTATAATATCTTTATTACTCATAAAAGAAATAATAACAAAAAACTATTGAAGTCCATTTGAAAGCAAAAATTATCTTAGAACAAGATCTTAGAAAAATTAACTATTCCCATGAATTGTCAATAAGGGTCGATGAAAATAGTAACTTGGAGGAAATAGATTGAAGCCACAATGACCACCTACCTAGGATTTAACATCCTAAGAGTTACCTTGGCAACTAAATGTAGAGGGTCAGACGATTGTCCCACAAGAATAGTTAATATGTGCATAGAAGATCCATGAGTTAAATGAGTTTTAGAAGTTAACTTCTTAAAATCCAATTGTGGAACTCTTTCACAACCTTTTGGTAATTAAAACTCTTGATTTAATGTCAATCGGAGTAATTTCTATGAGCCCCCTCAGCTTTTAAGTGAGTTGATTGATAGCTCATATCCCCTCTCGCATTTGTACTTTTAATAGTTCAAGAAAAAGTAAGATATCCATCAGTAACAACGATAATATTAATAAACGTAATAATTGAGTACCTTCCAGGCATATGATGGGATATGACCTTCTAAGTAGTCAGCATGAGTCCGATTTGACACATTAACCTAAGATAAAATTCAGAACAAAAATGAAGGGGGAAATGGCATCAAGTAGTGAGTAACAAGAAAAAAAACTTTTATGTATTAACATACGAACCTCTAGCAACACTGGACCATACACCTCCTTCTTGAATTCATGGCGATGTTCTTGAAGCCAGTGATAAGCTTCAAAAATCTTCTCTGTTCCAGAATTTCTCAATGCCTGTAGTAGTTTTGTATTAGTATTCTCCATATCCTTTAACCTGAAAGAGGAACATGACTCTAAGATGATAAATCACCAAAGAAAGCTGAATTGACAACGGATCAAATATTCCGATATGTACCTATCCAAGCACTGCCTCAAAGTATTTCTTTTTTGGGATATATTTTTTTCAATCTCTGACTTCATAAGTCTCTTCTGACTTGCTGAAACTTCCAGCTCCAAAATTTGAGCGCGCAACCGTTCCTGGTGAAGCATGATAAAAAGTAAAATAGAGAAACCCACCAACTTTATAACTACCATAAACAATTTATTTTGAAGTTTGTTGTTCTCGTTTTTTCTCGCTATGTGTTCTTCTCTGTTTTCTCTTGTTTCCTTTGCTTCTTTTTCATTCCCATTTGGAACCTGTATCCTTGAACAATTTTTCCTACTCATATCAATAAAAAGTTGTTTTTTGTTGAAAAGAAATAAGGCAGAAAAGTAACAAAAAAAATTATTTACTACATTATCCGGTACATATAGAGAAATAATGCATCCAAAACAAACTCTTTGATTGCCTTATGATAAGTACCAAAAAATCAAACCTTAAAATAGGCCCGAGTTCAATAATTTCATTTTTGTCGAGACAAACTTTTTATTAAAATTTGAAAAGTTACAATTAAAGGGAGACATATATACAAATATAGCTTACAATCTCGTCCTTGGGATGTTTGAAAGGAGGCAAATTCTGAAGTTCCAATTCAGCAGCTTCAAGTTCCTCTTTAGCCTGTAAGATTCTCTGTTGACGAGATTCTTCTTGTTTCCTCAAGTCTTCCATTTCTTTCAATTTTCCTTGCACTTGCACCCCCTACTAACAAAGCAAACATGTTGGAACAACCCAAGACATAGGAGAGAAATTAAAAAAACCCACAAACTTTAACATACCAAATGATTTCCAGTTTCCTGAAGTTCCATTCTTTTCTTGTGATTATTATTAATGAGAGTGCTATACTTTTTAGTTTTCGCATCCAACTTTGCCTTCTCCTTTCTTTGTTTCCTGAAATAGCCAATTGAAAAGTAAACCAAACCGCTAGCATAGAATACTGATTGGATTTTTCAAAAAGCTTAACCCAAACTCTTGATCTAGTAAGAAAAATGATTATCAAAATAGTTAAACCAAGTGATCATACTCAATTGGCTCCTTTAAATCATTCAAAGTATTTGCAGCTTCATCTAACTTCTTTTTTGCCTCCTTTTCCTTTTCCTTAACTTCCATGTATTCAGCCTTTTTCATGTCATACTTCAGCCATGGCAGCTTCTTTTTCATGGACTCAACCTACAAATGACAGAACACAGATAGCTATGGTCATCAGTCATGGAAGCACACATAAAAAGAAAAAGTTAATGGAAAATATTTAAACCTTTTTTAAAAGTTCTTCTCTTTGACGAACACGCTCAACATCTTTCTCCTGCTCGACATTTAATGCCTTTAGCTGATCTAGGGTGTCTCCATTTTTCTCAACAGCCTAAAACCAAAAGAACAGCAAGTTGCAAAAAGATACATGAAAAAGAGATACATGAAGGTTCTTGTTCAAAAAAAAAAAAAAGTACATGAAGGTTCTTCTGTTGACTCTCCTTTTTAATTGAAAAACATAATAAAAATTCTACATGGGGGGAATGAAATTACAAGAAATAAGTTATTCTAAACTTACTCGTTCTATATTTTTTATGTCATGGCTTTTCTCAACAAGTACACGATGTAGGATTGGAAGTTGAGGATCACCAACTGCCTTTTCAGTCTCTTCTAAAAGTTGGACGGGAGTTAATTTGGCAAACTCACAAACCCTGTCCTGAGGTAAAAACTAAACTCCTCTCCCACAAGAGAAATGGGAAAATAAATCAGAACAGAGCAATTGCATTCACAGGAATGTACATACATGCATGCATGCAAGCATATACCTCAGATAAAAGTTGGCTAAATTTTACTCACTTGAGTCAAGTTATTAACTTGAATGTTAAAACTTTGAATGATTCCAGCTACATCCTTTTTTGGCACAACTTTTCCTGGAGATGGACAACCAAAATGAAGAACTTTTTTTAAGAAAAATAAGAATAACTTTTTTATATGACAAGTAAGAACAACTTTTTTACAAGACGAGTATGAACAACTTGACTATTCGCCCCTCCAAGAAAGGAATATAAATTAAACTTTTCAAAGGTATACAGCTACCTTATACAAATGTTTCATGGAAGAGTGGGTGTGTGTAAGAGAAAGGCTTCCACATAAGAGAAATCTATATTTCTAGAATAGCCCACAAAGAAGTATCCTTGAGAAAGAGAACCATTAGGCATTCAGTAATGAGTGGTGGGGTGGCCATATCATGTGAAACACTGAGCAAAAAGTGCAAGGGATTTCCAAAGCAAGGAAAAGACATTTAACTCATGTTCTTTGTTTAAAGGTATCGTTATACAAGGAAATGAATAGAAAAACCATAAGCATGACATGTTCACAGATAAAACAACATGGTATTTCCTGCTGTAGTTGCAGTCCAATTAAGATAACCAAGTAATGATATTTCTAGACTCGCAAGGCTCAAAACCTCAAATTAGTAACGAACTAATATCAGTTAGAAAGGTTGAAGAAACAAAGACATGGACCATATACAAGATACCTTACCATTGAACAACCACTCAGATTTGTTGTGTGTGTCCATTTTACGTGTAATTGTAATATTCTCCTCTTTACTATTCCCTCTCAAGGTTATTCTGACATAACCAGACTCCTCCCCGCGCTTCACATATGCTCCAACACTGGTCGCCCTTCCAAGGAGCTGCGAAAGAAAGATTCCAACCAATCTATACTAAAGAACAAACTAGAAAAAGATTGCCTTGGGTTAAGTATCAAGTACATTAATTGAAATTTAACCAACCTGAGGCTCACCACCAAGGCCAAGGGCAATAGCACATACAATAGAGCTTTTACCAGATCCATTGGGCCCAATTACAAGGTTTAGACGTGATCCTGGTTTACATTTCAAGTGGTTAAAGGTCATAAAGTTATGAAGCTCAATCTCAATTATACTTCCAGGCATATAATCATCGTCCCCCCTGAAGAACAAGTTTAAAGGGTAAAATATTTAGTATGATGTAAGACAAAAGAAACATAAGAATTACACATGCATTTAATTCAACCCTAAATCTACATAATAAAAATGAACACAAATAATATTGAAACATTAACTCAGTGAAATTTCTAATTTCACAATATTAATTATCACTTATAAGTATGTCTATACACTTAAGAAGGTATAAAATAAAGTATTTTATATGTGTTTTCCTTCTCAGCCTAATCTATTTTCAACACTTTTAAGTTGCTCTTGAATCTAGAAGCACCTCAGTGTTGAGTTGACAACGTCAATAAGAGGAACTTGGTCCTTCTAATGAGATTGGAAGCTCAAGTTAGAAGCAAATGCTTGGAGGAAAGCCACTATTGGCAAGTACCATCTTGTCCTAGGGGTTGGTTGGCAAGCCCTAGGGTCCTTCAAGCTCTAGAATCCTTTTCCCTTCTATTGTTAAGAATTCTTGCAGGTGGATAATTGGTACAAAACTTGGTAAAGATGACAGAATTTTTTGTAGGCGGATCCATGACGGCTTGAAAACCCTTTGACATAATCTCTTAAAGAAGGCATAGAGTTGTAAATTCAAGTAACTTTTTTGTTGATCAATGTTGGTCTGAGGAGCTTGGAAGGTAGAAAGCTGATTTTAGAAGAAACCTTAAAGACCTAGAGGCTAGTGAGTGGGCCAGCTTATCAAATCTACTCCAAGATGTTGCCCTCGACCAAGATCCTTACTCAAAAGGATGGAAGGTAGCAGCGTTGCTGAGGGTCTTTTTCTTGAACGTCCTTCGGATCATGTGTATTGAATTCTAGGACTCTCTTCGCAATTATCATAACTCTTGTTCTTTGGTCTTTTTTAAGGTCAGTTTAGCTAAATTAGGTCTTCGACCTTAAGTCAATTAGATTACCCTTTGTAATCTTACCGCTTCCCACAAGTTCCTTAAGTCAATTAGATTACCCTTTGTAATCTTACCCCTCCCACAAGCCTAGCCTAAATAAAGAAGGCAGCTCAGCTCAGACGAGAGATAACAATTTTTCACAAAAATGATGGAAGATTGCTTCGAAGAAATCTTGAACCTCTCCCAAGAATGATTTGGAAAATCCATGACAAAATAACAATGGGTAGAGAAAGTACCTCAAACTAATGTGTTTGAGTGGCTCAAGATGGAAGCTAGTGGCACACCTGAACGCATGTCGAACGAGAAATGGTGTTTCTAGTCTTCAAACTAGGAGAGAAAGCACTGCAAGCTTCCCTTCTTGCTCGCAATGAGAGAATAATTAAATCAACCATATTTAGAAATACTTCAATTAGTGCTTCTTTAAAAATTAACTTTGGATGGAATATTTCAAGGATCAGAAAGCTTTAGTTCAAATCCCTAGCTCGTGGGTAAAAGATGAAAGTATCTCTTGTTTTTATTACCCCTTTCCTCTAGAATGCTTTCATAACCAAGGTTCAAAGGGAAGAAATTGTTGAGGTTCTTACCTTCCCAAACCCACCTACTCGTATGTTGGTTTAGGATGCCCATTTGGTTATGGAGACTTTATTGCGACACTAAATGCCCTGAATTTCTAAGATTCCATCCAAAAGAATCTTCTAATTGTTTAAGTCTCATCTAACATAATCTTCATTTAAAGATTTTTGTCATATGAGATCCCGCAAAACTTATAATGACATCAAATACAGGGGATTTCTTTACAACAGAGAGGTCATAAAGGTTAAGAATTTCATGTGAAGGCCAAGTTCCAAGTCCTGGTCCTCCCAAAACTGAAAGTGATGCCTATATCCCTCCAGTCATTTAAACCTTCAAAAAATAGGAAGGTCAATGAACCAACTAAGACAAACAAAACATTTGGTGACACTAACAATAAACATAAGAGAATCAACTAAGACAAGATGTTTAACATTTGTTTCAGCCAACAGCTCCACACATTAGTTTCTGTTAGAGGGTGTAGCTAATTTTAGCCACTTTTCTAAATTGTATAATAATTTTAGCCACTTTTCCTAAGTTCATTTTCCAAGACCACGAGAATAAATGTAACTTGATATTGTCGAAGCTCAAAAAGATAAAACCGTGAAATCCTTAAATTCCCGTTTTCCATACACTTTCTCAACATCCACACATATGTCAAAGAACTGCGTAAGCAAAACCCAAGTTCTAACACCATTATCACACTAAAGTAAAAAAAAAATAAAAGATAAAATACCAAAACAATGCATAATGGTAGAAAAATACATATATTTCAACAGAGGGCCAAAATTTGAGTGATAGAGTTACGGACCTCGTAATTCTAGGGCGCTTTGCGCGACGTTTGGCTTCCGCCATAGCATAAAGCTTGGTCGAGCTTTGCAGATATGAAATTTCAACGATCCCAGGTGATCAGAGAGAGTTAGGGTTTCAGTGAGCGACTGTGAAGGGGACACCGGGGGAAATGGCGCGAAGCAAAAATCGAACGTTGAACGCATGTACTTCGGATTTTTTTTTTTCTTTTTTTCTTTTTTCCGATTTTATGCCTTTATTATTATTATTTTTTTTTTTTCATTTAAAATTTATTATTTACAATTCTTAAGTGATATTAGATTACTAAAAGTGTTTTTTTATTATTTATGCTTAATTAATAAATAAATAATTTTAAAACTCGATTATTTTAAAATTTATTCTTAAGGGAAAAAAAAGGACTAGCAAATTTCTAAATTAATATTGGTCTAAAATATAATTGAAAGGTTGAGGGTAATTTGGTAATTTAACATACTTTAATTCTGGATTGCGACTCTGACAATTTCTCCGGTGAATTATTTTCCGTTTTTTTTTCTCTTTTCAATAGTAAGCAATGATCAGAGCTGAGCCTTCCATGGTTGAACTTCAATCACACCACGGAAGCATGCTGAATTTTAATTCATCGCTGGTTTTATTTCTCGTTGTACTTGAAATCGCTCTTTCGGAACGAGAAACGATTCAAGCAATGATCCGTCGTTTGGATTCGAAAACTTGATCTCCTTCGATTCATGGAGATGCGACAAAGGCGTTCTCTGGCGGTTGCTTCCCACTCATGTAGATAGCTTCGAGTTTCGGATTATTTCCAAGGTACTATTGGATGGAATTTTGATTTTGTTACATTTTAAATCTGTTCTATTAGTGTTTTTATATCTCGATTGCATTTTCAGACGAAGTTTATTGGCTTAGGTTTGAGAATACGAAATGTGCCAATTAACATGCCCTGATTATGTAATGCATCTTCGTGCTTTTCATTATAATTTTCAAGAAATCTCTAATGTTTTTGAATCTGACTTCATCAACCTAATCATGTCTTCTGATTCTCTATTTATCACCAGGACGTTTCTCGATATGTAATTTCAAGTCATCGAGATATTGGTGTGGTGCTCTTCTTTCCTAGGACAAAGACTTCCCCGCTATACTTTGTTCAATTCCTTAGCTATTTCTAGTAGTCTTGTTTCCATCCTCAAGATATTGGTATAAAAAAGAGGGCCTAATGTGCCCACAACTATGGGGCAACGAAACGGGTCTGCAGGCCAGCAACCCGACCAGCTAAGAGCAACTCACTAAAACAACCAATTGAAAGCAAGGTCTAATTGCTTGTTGCACTTCATGCGCATGAATGGATCTTAGCCAATTACCGGCTTAGGCTTTCGCGAGATCACCAGTAGGCACGCGTAAGTGGCTTCTCCCCTATTTTCGGGCTGCTAAACTTAGGTGGGTCTAAGCATGGGAAATGAGCCATGCTACATAGCTTTGAAAGACGCGTAATGGAGAGCCCAAAAGAGAAAGCCTTAAAACCTTGAGAAGAAGCTTGAAAGGGAAAACTCAAAGAAAACAATATCTGTTAGTGGTGGGCTTGAACTATTACAAATGATATCAGAGCTAGACACTAGGCGGGGTGTGCCAGCGAGGACGTTAGGCACCGAAAGGGAGTGGATAGTGAGATCCCACATAGTTTGTGGAAACCTCTCCCTAGCATACGCGTTTCAAAAACCTCAAAGAAGAGTAAAAAAACGACAATATCAGCTAGCGGTTACTCTTGCTCTATGCTCAACCAAAGCAACCATGGTATAACCCTTCTAATTCTTATATTTTTCCCTTTTCAACCAAATTAAATTTAGAGTAAAAATATAAGCCAAAAAAGGAAAAAAACTTGAGGAAAAGACATGGCTCCAAATTACACATACATTTGTACACTCATATTTTGAGTATATCCAACTCTTACACCAGCTCCTTCAGTAGCGGGTCACCTGCAGCCATGAGTCTCATAAGCTCAGCAAATTCCACTTCATTGGAAACCCTCCATGGATGAACAGCAGGAACTTCAGCAGCATACAAGTTTGTATCATTACTTATCAGTTGCTCACCTGGTGTCTTCTTATATACCATTCGCCCGAACACGTCGTCGAAATTTAGGGGCAGATCCATTGCCATGAAGAACATTGGCACAGCTACTCTGTAATCAATCTTGTAGTTGCCAACAAGAGCCACAAGATCCTTGAAGTCTCCCACAAACTGCCGAGGTACGTAAAACACTTCACAGTTACAAATCACGAGATCTCGCCCAGTCGGGTTACTTTCCTTATAGTTGACTTGAAAATCAACAGGCATTGTGCTCACAACCTTCTTCACCCAGCTTGCTTGTTTAGCAAACCAGACAGAGTCATCACTGACTCTGGACCAAGATTGAGGGACCTGTGAGAAACAGAAATATTCATACATTTTTCAACTGATCTATGGAGCAAGAGAGATACAACTGAGACCTGCATTACCTTTGAAGTGATCCAAAGCTTATCTTTATCTGCTTGCAGTAAATTCCAATAGTTGAGAATGGTATTATCTTGCAGGAACAGGAAACCTTCTGCATTAGCAAATCTTTCAAAGACTGTGGGCAGGTACCTAGAAAAGGAAATTATTTTGTTGAATCTATCATTTATGACCTTTTCTACATAAATATTTAGTCATTTTTTTCATTTTAATTAAGAACTAAACATGTAACGACCCAGATCCACCGCTAGCAGATATTGTCCTCTTTGGACTTTCCCTTTTGGGCTTCCTCTCAAGGTTTTAAAACGCGTTTGCTAGGAGAAGGTTTCCACACCCTTACAAATGGTGGTTTGTTTTCCTCCCCAACCAATGCGAGACATCACAATCTACCCCTCTTCGGAGCTCAACCTCCTCGCCAGCACTTTTTCCTTCCTCCAATCGATGTAGGACTGCCCCCAAATCCACTTCCCTTTGGGGCCCAGCATCCTTACTGGCACACCACCTCGTGTCTACCCTCCTTTGGGGAACAGCGAGAAGGCTGGCACATCGTCCGGTGTTTGGCTCTGATACCATTTGTAACGACTTAGATCCACCGCTAGCAGATATTGTCCTCTTTGGGCTTTCCCTTTCGGGCTTCCCCTCAAGGTTTTAAAACGTGTCTGTTAGGAGAAGGTTTCCACACCCTTACAAATGGTGGTTTGTTTTCCTCCCCAACCAATGCGAGACATCACAATCCACCCCTCTTCGGAGCTCAACCTCCTCGCCAGCACTTTTTCCTTCCTCCAATCGATGTAGGACTGCCCCCAAATCCACTTCCCTTTGGGGCCCAGCATCCTTACTGGCACACCACCTCGTGTCTACCCTCCTTTGGGGAACAGCGAGAAGGCTGGCACATCGTCCGGTGTTTGGCTCTGATACCATTTGTAACGACTTAGATCCACCGCTAGCAGATATTGTCCTCTTTGGGCTTTCCCTTTCGGGCTTCCCCTCAAGGTTTTAAAACGTGTCTGTTAGGAGAAGGTTTCCACACCCTTACAAATGGTGGTTTGTTCTCCTCCCCAACCAATGTGAGACATCACAATCCACCCCCCTTCAGGGCCCAGCGTCCTTGCTGGCACTCTTTCCTTCCTCCAATCAATGTGGGACCACCCCTAAATCCACTTCCCTTTGGGGCCTAGCATCCTTACTGGCACACCACCTCGTGTCTACCCCCCTTCGGAGAACAGCGAGAAGGCTAGCACACTGTCCACCGCTAGCAGATATTGTCATCTTTGGGCTTTCCCTTTCGGGCTTCCCCTCAAGGTTTTAAAACGTGTCTGTTAGGAGAAGGTTTCCACACCCTTACAAATGGTGGTTTGTTCTCCTCCCCAACCAATGTGAGACATCACAATCCACCCCCCTTCAGGGCCCAGCGTCCTTGCTGGCACTCTTTCCTTNTCCCTTTGGGGCCCAGCATCTTTACTGGCACACCACCTCGTGTCTACCCCCCTTCGGGGAACAGCGAGAAGGCCGGCACATCGTTCGGTGTCTGGCTCTGATACCATTTGTAACGACCCAGATCCACCGCTAGCAGATATTGTCCTCTTTGGGCTTTCCCTTTCGGGCTTCCCCTCAAGATTTTAAAACGCGTCTGCTAGAAGAAGGTTTCCACACCCTTGTAAATGGTGGTTTGTTCTCCTCCCCAACCAATGTGGGACATCACAAAACATTAATTCATACCGTAAAATACTGAAAATGTAATTATATTGAAGGATTGGAAGTTATTTACTTGTATATAAACTCCAAAGAAGCTTCCTCCACTCCCAAATCTGCCCTGCCATGCTCTGCCACAACCACCACAGTTTTGAAAATCCTTCCATAAAGCAATCTCCATTTCATGGCAGTTCTATCCACAACACCTCCATTTTCAACGAACAAGATCATCACCACATTGCCAAACTTCTTCCTCCACCTAACCAACTTCCCTATCTCAAAGTTCACAGTCTCAGATTCCTCCACCCCAAGATGAAAACCAGGCAGTTTTTGAGGAACAAAACTCCTCCGATTATCGACACCGACACCGACATTGCTTCTTCTTCCTCTTCTCTGTTTGTTCATTTCAAATCCCTTCAGTCTTGGTTGGATGTACCCAACAGAAACCAAATCTTGAAGCCAAGCCACACTCAGTTTCACATCATTGTCCTTCCAAAACCCTTCCTCTGCCATTGAATGGCTCAATTCCAAAGCCTTCTCAAAGAATGTGGCCTTGTTTGATCTCCATGAGGTCAAGAACTTCACCAATCTACCCACATTCACATGGAGATCTTTCTCTTCTGAAAATGGATATCCTTCAATGTCATCATGTCTAAACATTGTTGGTGGATAAACCACTACAAAACCTCCTACTTCCCATAAAAGCCTCTGTGCCCAATAACCCCTCAGGATATCAGAAGCCATTGTACTAACTGAAGCAGGAAGCATTAGAGCCCATAATGCTGAGGTATGAAACAAAGTATTGAAAGAATTCAATGGTACCATCACGCCATGAGGCAGAGCAACTTTCGGGGCGTGCTCATCGAATCTTATGTTCAATGCCTCCGAACGTGTCTTTCGAGTGAAGTAAAACACCGAATCCACATCTGGTAGACCATTGGATATGCCCTGTTGAATGAACTGTAATCCTCCAAATACTTGGCTGTAGTGTTCTTCATACACAACATCTCCTACATTCTCCAATGGCAACCCTCTAGGCCAAACTGACCGCTGTCCGAAATGAATATACGGATTCACAACGGTTTTATTCGGGTTCTCAAAATCAAACTGCAAGATTCTCTCCTGCAATGTATCCACATTGGACAATTTCAAATCAAAATGCTTCCCAAGATCCCCATCAATCACTTCGCCTCGATCATCTGCATCGAATATCATTTTCGCTCCATGTTGGATAGCGAAAAGGTACCCCACAGTCTTTCTAGCATAAGAATCATAAGGAAGAAAATCCACAACTCTAAATCCTAAGCTAGATTGCTGCTCTAGAGACAGAAATATAACTCCCTTGAGACTCCAATCCGATGGAGTTCTAGAATTTCCAACAGCTAGTACCTGCCATCCTCTAGTTTTGGCAAGCTTTCGAAGTGAATCCGAAGGATAACTCGAAACAGAGACAACAATCCATCGATCAGAGCTAAACGAGGCGTAACTCGAAGACTTGTCTACAATGGGATGAACAGAATCAAAGTTGATTTTGGGCAAATGAAAGAGATCAGGGGGTTTGGGGCGAGAGTTGAAGCAGAGAAATGCAGCAGAATCACGAGCTCCTTGGAGAAAGAAGAAGGAGGCGATTGTGAGGGTTAGAAAGAAAATGGTAGCGATTTTGAAGAGATTGAGAGAGACCCAGTTGGAGAAATCGAAGGGATTGGATTCAGGGAAGGTATTGGCGAGTGGGATTTGGTGGGGTTTTGGGTTCTGCCGATCCTGGACCAACATAGTGTACCAAAATAGTTCTCTCAAGCTACTCAAATTTTGAGCTGTGTTGAACTCCGAGAGAGGTTTGGATAATCATAGAAAGCTAAAATGGAGAAGAAACAGAGCCACTAGGAGTGATCTCTCTTCCTTCTCTCTGGTCTCAGTGCTCCAGCCGACAATACCCTACTGAGGAAGCTGACAAATTTGGATCATCCGTCTTTCTTTAATTAGTTTCTTTGAAAAGAACAGAGATGGGAGGGGCCTTCTGAAGTGCAACTACCATTGCAAATAAAGTGAAGTGATGAAGGATGAAGGATCTGAGGGCCATATGGAAATAATTGAACAGCCCCCACCGACAGAGAGAGAAACTCTCATGCCCTTTTTGACTCATCATATTTCCTCTCCTTTCCTCCACACACTTCACAATCTTCTTCAACTTGGTAGCACCATCATTACCGAAGCTATCTAATCTTAATGACGTAAAATACCAAAGGGCGTTGTTCATGTTTGAACAAGTTTTAACAATACAATTGTGTCTGTTACAGATGTACGGGGTCGGGTAATTTCTTGGTCCTCTAGTACTTGTTGATTCAAAGGTCCAAGAAGGACACCATTTGCTGCTCCAACCGCAGTAAGAAATGCTATTCGGGCAGTAGCAGATCAAGGTATGCAACGAATCGAAGTCATGATAAAGGGCACTGGTCTCGAAAGAGATGCAGCGTTAAGAGTTATTCGTAGAAGCGGTATACTCTTAAGTTTCATATGGGATGTAACCCCTATGCCACATAATGGCTTTTTGAAAACTTGAATAACAAGTACATGTGATAATAGATATTACTCTAGCATAGTCCATAGAATATCTTGACGGACCCAACCTGGCATCTATATTTTATTCGGTTGGTCCACTGACTCTGTTCATCTAAGCAACTATGCTATGTCCTAACATTATAGAACATCAAATAGTATTAAACTTTGAAGAATAAGACTATTGTGAAGTTCAAGAACAAAATTTGTAAATTAGAGTCAAAAGTGAGAGATCAACTTCTTTCTTGCACTAAAAGATCAGTAACAATACAACTAGAAAATCCAATATTTTCCCCCCACAATTCTTCAATTTCCTCTAGAACTTTTTCATCAACAAAATAATTTCTAGAACTAAAAGTAAACCCTTCAACAATTAGACAAGTGGGCACACCTTGATTT
This sequence comes from Cucurbita pepo subsp. pepo, assembly GCF_002806865.2. Lineage (NCBI taxonomy): Eukaryota > Viridiplantae > Streptophyta > Magnoliopsida > Cucurbitales > Cucurbitaceae > Cucurbita > Cucurbita pepo. The sequence goes on along the minus strand of NC_036649.1, from coordinate 7,445,856 downwards.
CTATGAAGATCATCATCTCATAACTTTTATTTTCTGGATGGTATCGGATCTCGAATCAAGTCTGGATTCAAATTCATCTTCTTGTCATATTTGTTACCCACCGTGTTTTCTTCGTGATACGAATAAGATCTATGTTCCTCAATATGTCGTCCATGTAGTCATAAAATTGCTTCCTGGATACCGAGCTTGCCGTTAAGGTACAATTGTGTTGGAAGATCACATTTGTGAAGGCCTGAGACAGTCTCTGCTTGTGTCAAAGTCAATGATCCTGTTAGAGCTAGTAAGGGCTCTAACAAGAATGATTGTCCCTCGCTTTTTCTCTCCTTATCTTTCCTCATTTCTTCTAACAAGGCATTGCTGGTGTCTATGCCTGTTCCATTGGTTAATAGAGAAGTGAATCTCGTCAGAAAAACATGTATTAGAAGTATGTAAAGTATCCAATAAAACCAAATTAATTAGAAGGCGTTTCACAAACCTGCAAGATATCCACCATGTACATAGCCATTAAATCTTTCGCTCGTGTGTTCTCCAGTGAAGAAGATACGTCCAATGGGTTCCTGAAAACGACACACCAGAAGTAAATTGGTTAAAATGAAATATCTGGCATCAAAATAGTCTTAAAACTCTTAACAATTATCATCAAGTATTTCCATAATTACTTAAATCTTGCTGATACAAGAGATTAACACTAAGTGCATTTTGACCCTCTAACAAAGTGAAACTAACAAAATGGAAAACAAAACCATCTTCTGAACACACTACATTAGCTTGTGTCTGTGCTTTGTCGTGTCACATTCCAACATCTAACGGTCTCTTAACGAAATATGTTAGTTCCGTGTTTAAGACAGTTCAATGGTGTAATTGGCCGCGTTGACAGGCTTCTACAAAATGTTTCTACTTCGATCAATCATGCAATCACTTACGAATCAAAAATTGCAGAGAGAGAAAGTAGTGAACCTTAATGTTTTGAACAATTTGGCAATCGGAGATGATGGGGTAGTTACTGTAGCTACCCCGTTGGAATCTGTTACTCCACCAGCGGGGAACAAGTATGTCAATAGCATCAGGGATGTCGGGTCCGAACATATCCCTAAGCACTTCCATGGATTCTCTCAACGTCTCTTCATCGGATTGAGCCTCGACTCGTTTTGATTCTCCATTCGTAATTGTCACCACCAGGATATTGGACCCAGGATAGGCATTCTCCATGTTCTGATGTCATCATAATAGTCAGTTAGTAGTATGATCATTAATCTATAGCAGTCATAAAAGGAAGATCAAGTATCAAATGCCATGACTCTGTCAGATTAAGTCACGGAGATAATCACAATACGTCCTCCGCCAATCAAGCAAAACACTCTTCAAGATTTAAATTATTATGGCTCCATCATTCAAGATTTAATGTTCGTGGAGCAGATATTGACAGATGTGATAGCTGACAAAAGTATCAACAAAACCATAAAAGAGAGTGCCAAAGGTTTATCTACGAAAAACTTAAAGAACTGTATTGTATTTGAGGAGTAAATTTGTGATGTGATAAGTGTATTTTAAAATTTTTAATTCACATACAAAATGTAACTAGAGGGTCGAAGGCGATGACATCCGTATTCTGGAAACCAATACAAGGATTAAGAATTAATTAAACATGAGAGTTGATAGGTTGCATGTGACCCATGTGCCCCTAATTATGAAAGTATTTCCTACCGTATAATAAGTTAATAATGATAAGACTAAACTAATATAAAAAAAAATTGATGCATAGCACATAGGTCATACGGCTACTACTTTGTTCAACCTAAGACCTGGCTGGCTATCCCTGTGGATTTATATTGGCAAGCATGCAATTCTTCTAGCTAAGAAGGCTTTGTTTATTCACTTAATATTTTCTGGATGAGTAGTGATGATGAGATGAGTGTTAGCTGGCAACAACAACGAAAAAATTAACCAAAAAGAAAATGTTAACGAACCTGCCAAAACGTGTAATAGCCCCTTCTTTCATGGGCGTAAATAAAGAATTCTTTTCCGGGTCCGCACGGCCAGAACTTGTATGGAAACTTGAGGAAAATCTTTGTATACACCATCACGTCACATTTCTCTATGGCCTCTGTTTTCCACCTCTGTTTCATTATATTTAAAACCATACTGTTTAGTTAATAATACTAACCCCTGGCAGCGATATAGAAATAAAAGATTACAACAAGGAGTATCAGTACACAGAAACAGAGGGCAGTGTGGAAACACCATATCATATCATACCATACCAACCAGCAATCAATGGTTCGGTAAATAGAAACACAAGTGGGTAAGTAAAATAGACTCGTGGGTTTGAATCTTAGAGACACACACAGAGGATATGAACCACAAAATGCAAAACTGGGAGATGTTGTTGCATGGGAGTTGCACATAGACACATTGGGAATTCGATTCTTACGTCATGAGTCAGGAGGAGACCTTGCCATCCATAAATTCTGACTCTGCCCACTAAATGAAAAATTAAATAATGGAGCAGGCCCTTTAGAGATGTATATCAAGAGAAGTCAAGTCAGAGCGAAAATCCCACCACCACCTCACAGGACGTCAGAGGCCGAGAGATATTTATTGTGTTATGAATAATACTGAAAGGTCAAGATTCTGCCCACCCATCTTAGGTCTCTCAATAGAGGCTCACAGATCAAGAGGCAACAGATACGACACGTCGTCATAAATTGTAGGGGGCATTCTTGGTGTTGGTGGGGGCAAAAGTAAAAAATAGAGAGAGAGAACAGTAGAATAGTAACAAACAATATGGAATAAATAAAAGAAGAAAACGTACGGGTAACGATGGAGTGAAAGAAATGAGGTCGCTTTGGAGTACACCAATGCTAACAGATAAAACCACATAATTTGCTTCATAGATGCATCCATCCTCCGTTGTTACAGTAACCCCGGTTCTCGAGTGTTGTATTTCCCGAACGACCTGCAAAAAATGATGCAAGATGAGAAATTGACACAGCAGACAACTCCACCTAGAAGAACCCGAACCATTTATTTTTTATTAGGGAAAGATTATGGGGTATCTTTGCCGAGTTAATGATTCTATCACAACTAATTGATGGCTGCTATCTAAAAACCACAGTGATTACTAGCAGTTAAGCGGGACGATGAAAACAGGGGAAGCATCCCTTATTTACTGCAATTCGCATCAGATTCGTTGGGCAATAAAGGAGCCAAAACAACAGCCCCATTAAATGGAGATATTGACAAGACTCCCCACTATCATGTTTTTATTTGAGTTGATTTGACATCTCACCCCATGGGCTATTGTTTATGGTCATAAAAACCACTGTGCGCCCAAATGCAAATTGGTATTCAGTGACCCTACTAATTTAATAATGGTAAAAAGGGCCTTCAAAACGTTTGCATATTGTAATCACAATTCTGTCAAGTATGATACAAGCAAGGACATTGCTGGCAAGTCAAAGTTTCGCTATTCAAGTAGGGGGAAAGCTATCAAAGCTTACTGCTCATGGTTTGGCGTAGGGGTCAATCAAAAATTCAAAAGCCCCAACCAACAGAAGTAGACAGCGTATTGGTTTCACAGTTGAAGAACAATTTAGCGTCAATTTCGTTGTAAAAAAACCCCCATAAAATAGAACAACTACTACTGAAATTATCTCTAACAGGTCTATTCAGCGATGGCCTTTCAAAAGATATCCACAAGAAATCATCTGGCAATAGGCTATGAAAGTGATATCGCGATCATATGACACAGACGGATGCCACTAATTTCAACCAATATCTTAAAAAATATATTTTGGCAGCCAAGATTAATATATTGTGGAAGCTCGCAAATCCCAAGACCGATTTTTCTCAATAGCCAGGACCCAGGTATCCAATGCAGATCATAAAGTTCATTCAGCCGCTAAAAGAATTAAAGATTATCAAGTTGACCACCACCTAGGCTAATACACAGCAGCTTCTAATATAAACTGGCAAATGGCAACAGTAATAATATAATATGAATGGAAATTGCTTTCAGAAACGTCATTATCTGCAAACTCCCAAAAGTGGGTCAATCATCAATCTCAACGACAAATAAGAACAGCACATGCAAACAAAAGAGATACCCGGGATTTTTATCCTATACTTTTTCTGTTTCTTTTACTGTATTTTTATCAAAGCCCATATCCGTCCTTTTGTTTCATCATATGATTGGGTAATCAAAACCAGAACAGACAAATTTTTCATTTAAAAACATATAATTAGCTAAAAGTCAATTTTTTGCTCACCTTGTTGAGTTTGAGACGACTGTCCGAGACCTTTCCCTCTGAGGTAAAAAGAAAATCCTCGGCCATTTTGTAGAGCAAATATTCATACCCTCTTTCATCTGCAACCAAAAATTCCCTTTCTCCAAAATCCAAGTACGTCGATATAGGCTCAACCTCTGCACAAAACCACCCAGCAGTTCCCAGTTCAATATTCTCATACAGAATATTAGAATAAGAAAAGAGAACAAGGATCGGATAGCAAAATGACCTGCCATCTCGAAATCGTGGAGTATAAAGTCGATGGCGAGTTCCATAGGCGTCTTTGGAGTACTGAAAACAAAAGAAAGAAGAGATAACATAAACAAATATGTTTGTTGAGTGTTGATGCCATACTTTTTCTTCTTTTTGAGATGCTCATCAAACCAGCGAGACTTTTTAAAAAAGTTACCAAGGCGGCTCCGATACAATGGAGACATCGTCAGCATCTGTCCCCTGGTTCCTCAGATTCTGAATCGCTGTGTCCACCGCCTTCTTGTACGAGTCGGCCGCAACACCACTCGGAAAGATTTTACCACTGTAAACTCATTGATTCAAAAACCTAGTCTCACTTCAAATTGAACGAGAAAAGGAGAGCGAAACACAGAATGGAAGAAAAAATTGACAGATGCACGTTCAAAATCCATCTCTCAATCATCATTACATTGTTCAATACCACTCAATAATGCCTCAAAGAGAAGAAAAAAAAAATCAGAGCAAAAATGGCGGCGGATTAGAAGAAATCCGAAACACAGAGACTGGGGGAAACACAAAATAGCAACAATCAGGATCGGAAATTCAAACCTTCGATGATCGTAGATATTGTAGCGAGCATTGCTGTAATCAGAGAAGCAAGTACGTAGACTGGATTTGAGAGCAAGTTCCCAAACCGGATTCGGCTCTTTTCCACCTACTCCAACAATCCAACCCGCTCCAAGTTCCACCGATACGCCTCCAAAATTTTCCTTACAGACTCTTCCTCCAATACGGTCGGAAGCCTCCAAAATCACCACGTCGTCTATTCCATTGTCCACCAGCACCTTCGCCGCCGACAAACCTTCCGATCAAAAATCAACCGAATCAGAGAAAAGAATCATAATACAAGTTGTTAAAATAAAAACGGGATGGAGAGCTTGAAGGAAGTCGAAGCAAAATAAAAAATGAATGATAAAAAAGAAAAAAAAAAGAAAAAAAAACTCTGAAATGAAACTTTATTGGCCCTTGTTTTTTCAAAGGCGTTTTATAGCATCATGTCAAAAATGTNGACAATAACTTTGTTGGATTATGGTAACGATAATTGAAGAAATAGCGGGAGTCGGTTTATATAGTTTTTTTTTTTTTTTCTGGACTCACCTCTTTGGGTGGAGATTCCCAATCTTGTACTCCATTCCTAAAATTAAGAGAGAGAAGTTACCAGATGAGAGAGAATTTCACATTCAAATTTCCAACTTCATCCTTCTACCTGCTCACTCAAAAAAAATTAAAAATTTAAAAATTAAAATAACAAAATTACACTAAAAAATAAATAAAAATTAAAATAAATTAGAGATCGTTGATCTAAACCCATGATCATTTTTTTTACTATGGCTTCGAGGAGGCGAAGCCTCGACTCCTTTTCTTTTGAAGTCTTTTGTTCGACATAATTTATCAATATAGCTCTGATATCATGTTAGATGAACACGACAGTCTTACATAATTCGACATAATTTATCAATATGGTTATGATACCATGTTAGATGAACATGACTCTTCATAATGGTATGATATTGTCCACTTTGAGCATAAACTCTCATCACTTTGCTTTGGGCTTTCGGGCTATTCTTTGATTATAAACTCATGATCATTTTTTAAATTAGTCAAGGTGGGATTTTTATCTCAGTAAAAGATGGTCTAATTCAAAAAAAAAAAAAAAAAAAAAAAAAAAAAAAAAANAAAAAAAAAAAAAAAAAAATTCCTAATAAAAATTACATACAAAGTTCAAACGTGTTTTTTATTTTTAAATTCGGACATCAACCATATTTAAATTATTTAAATTGATTTATTTAGCACTATATATATATATATATATATATTAAAAATTCACAATTATTTTAAATAAATAGAGAAAATAAAGGATAAAACACATTATTATCTATTTACTTATCACATTTTCTCTCATTTATATTAATTCTTGCGTTTAAGAAAATCTAATATTTGTGAAAAATTACGCATTAAATTCTAATAAGGGATTAAATTAAAAAAAAATTAGAATTTTAATCAATATAATCAAACATTTAGGGATAAATTTAATAATTCTCCAAATACAATTTTTTTTAATTACAATATAATTAAAAAAATCAATTGTTTTTCTTCTCATTTTACGATGAAAAAAAAACAATAAATTAATAAAATGGAATATTCAATTACAGAAATCAAATTTAACAAAAATAGAAAGAAATGTTAAAGAGTACAATACCAAAAACAGAATTAAAATTAAAATTAAAATAAAAACAGTAAGCGACATTATTCCAATTATTTATGTTTGAGGGGCAATATCGGAATTCGACCGAGTCAAACAACCTATAATTTATAAACATTATTTTAATTATGTATAGGGTATAAGACAAGTTTTTTATTTTTATTATTTTTTTTATTTTCAATAAATTAAAAAAAAAAATTATGGCTGTACTTGTACTATTGTACCCTTCAGTCTTCCCTTCCCATACCTATTATTTCCAATATATATATATATATATATATTATTTTAATTATTAAACAAATATTTCTTGAATAATTATTAGTCATACGAATTTTGACATTTTAATTTGCGATATATATATTTTTTTCAAATTTATAATTTTAAAATTAGTCGAGAAGGGAGGAGGGTATTTTGGTAAAATGGGAAGGGGGAGAGGTGTACGTAAGGGTGTGGTCAACGTCAGAACGTGAAAGACATTGAATGGGAGTGGGACCCAGAGGATCAAAGAGGGGAAGAAGGGAAAAAAAAAAAAGGGACCGCACCTGCACCGCACGTGTCGAGGTTGATACGACACGTGTAAGCGGAAATCCAAAAGGGTGTTGTTGTAATTGAAGCTGTCTGTCACGGTGGTAATTTTGACAGCTGGGTAACCGGCGGCCGGAAACAAACAAGCAAGGTCCACGCTACCCCTGCTGTTCCTGCTTCCAAACAGTCTGTCTCGCTAACCTTCCCTTCTGTTTTCCCATCTCACCTTTTGTTTTTTTCCCATAAATATATTATTAATCTATTTAACTTTTATTATTATTTATTATTATTATTATTATTATTATTATATTCTAATATTAAAATTAACATTTTTTTTATAAATATAGGAAAAAATAAAAAATAAATAAAACTTGGAGGGATATGAAAAGGTTAAATTCATGTATCTTATCTAATAAAGTTATTATGTGACATATGACAAATTTGGCATCAAATTTGATAATTAAACATATTTATTAGTCGAGTTAATTCAATCAATTCAAAAATAGGATTATAATTCAACCGTACTCTACTTTTGATGTTTATAACTGATGTTAACGATGCATTGTGACTTATGAATATTTAGTTGTAACCGTCCAATGCCACTAGATATTGTCATTTTTAGACTTTTCAATATTTTAAAATGTGTCTACTAGAGAGAAGTTTCCATACTCTTATAAGAAATGTTTGGTTTGTTTCTCAACTGGCGTGAGATCTCACAGTCCACTCTCTTGGAGCCCACAGAACAGTCTAAGCTCACCGCTAACGAGTACTGTCTTATTTGAAAACTATCCTACTGATTTTTCAAAATTGATTAATAATTTTATATTTATTGATTACTGTACTGCAATTTTATAATTTAAATATTTTATTTTTTTTTTTGGGTAATTTTCTTAACATATAAAGTATATTATAAAATATAGATTGATGAATAAAACCGTACACAATGGCAGCAGTGGATGAATCAAAGATAATATATAATAAATAATTAAATTAAAGAAGAATGGAAATTGGAAGTCAACGCTTGTAGTGGATGAATCGTGGGTCATTGTACTCGTTTTCTGATTTATTATTATTTTTATACTATATTGTTTATATTGATTCTTTAGATTCTTTTATTCAAGATACATGTTTATGATGTTTATTATATTCATTCTTATTATAATTTTAAATCATATGTTATATTGTCATATATAAATGACACAATTAATATGGCCTACCTAATCTTAATTGCTTATTTTATTTTAATTATATTTTTTTAAATTAATATTTAATTTTTATAATTGATGTTAAGCAATGTGTTTGTCACCCGTGAATGTTTGATTTAGATTTTTAATTTTAGTTATTAGTGTGAAAAGATTTCTACGGATCTCGAGATCTCACCTAATTTCGTAATATAAATATTTTTTTTAAATAAAAACTTATAAATTAAACTCACACGAGAAATTTCTAAATTAAGTTACAATAAATTTATTTCACGTTTAATGTTTTGCTTTCATTTATTTGATTGTCACCTAACTTTTTTTTTTTAATATTTGAATTGACTTTTTTTTTTTATACTAATTGAATTAATTTATTTTACGTTGTTTTCGCTTCATTTATTATTATTATTATTAATTCAATTTATGTTATTAAATTTGGTTCTGGTGCGATTGACATAGATTAATTTTATATTTTGTTTATTACCGAGGGTTAAAAAAGATTTGATTAATAAACAATAATTTAACTTCAATTTCTAATTATATTAATACCAATTAATGGTCTATATATATTTAAAAAAATTAAAAAGAAAAAAGAATCAAAGGAAAATAGAAAGACACGTGAAAAATACTGAAACCGTGTCAATGTACTGTTACAAAAAGGGTGACGTGGCAAATTTGCTGTTGCGTGGTGTCCACGTTGACAAATTTGTCATCATTTATAAAAAATAAATTCATTCTAATTTTAGGTTTGCTTTAATTAATTAATTTTTTTTTTATAAAAAGAGAACAAATTACTTGTTACATATAAAATAAAAATTTGAAACAAATATATAATAAAAAAAAGATTTTTTTAATTAAATTATGAGATTTAAATTAAACTATTAAAATTTACCAAAAGAAATTTAAACCTTTACTTATTTATTTTTAATTTTAATTAAAATCACAAGATAATAACAATATATCCAAACTTGCACGCCTTCACTCAACTACATTAACGATATAAAAAATTAAAATTTTAAATTTAGAGATTTAATTTTATTATTGCAATTAAATTTTAATTAACATGGTTCTAAATAGTCATAAATCTTAGGAAAAAAATTAGAATTCGAGTAATATATGATATATCAATTTCATTCGGCATAATTATTTATTTTAATAATTATAGGGATGAAAGTAATATTTTTAAGCCTATGATTATGAATAGAAAATTGGTGTGGGGATTGATGGTCAATTTGAGGGGGAGGTTAATAATTGTAAAAGTGGGGCTGAAATGACCAAGGATAAAGCAAAGCTTATAATTAAAGAAAGTGAAGGGCCTAAAGAAAATTATGTTTCCTTGGCATAGTAGGGAGCAAATCTTATGGATAGTGATGTAGCTTTCAAAACATTTTATCCAAATTCTCTTTCATTAATATTTATTAATAATAAGAGTACCTAACAAATATTTCATAAATATCATAAATTTAAACTTATACTCTTAAATAAATTAAGCTTCATATAGTTTCGACTAAGAAATTAGAGATTCGAATCATAAAAAACAACGTTAAAATAAAAAACGCCCGCAAATAATTTAATAAGCACATAAATTGGACACAAAATGGGGAAAAAATTCAACCTTATCAAGAAGAGAGCAACTTTTCTATATATATGTGTGTATGTATATATTGCTTCACTTAGCAATGAAGTTTGGGAAAATGTGCATGACAAAGAGGGCATAGAGTAAGAATAGGAGCATTAATGGAATTGGTGACCTCCCCCACTCAACTTGGGGTTTTGAGCAATATGCATGAAACCAAAACAAGTCATAAATGGAGGACAAAAAAAAAAAACAACTTAAAACAACTTAAAGTATAAGCAAACTCAAGTTTGATTTTCGTGCAATATTTGAGTTATTAGGTTCTAGAATTGAATTACATTAAATTCTAATCTAGTGATGTTAAACTATCTTGATTAACGAAAGTTTGATTTGACAAATGGGTATACATTATTTTTTAGGTATAGGTTTTAAGATCTTATATTCAATGATGCACGAGATGACAATTGGACGTATTGTCCTTAAATTCAGGGGTCCAAGTCCAAATTTTCTCGTTGTCACACCATTGGTTGATGTTCAAACCATCCAATAAAGAAAAAAAAGCACCGAAATAGTTGAGTTGTGACTTGTGAAAGATGAGACTACATGAATATTTGCTTCTTTATTACCAAATGGCACTACACATCTAGGGCTCCTTTTGGACCCAATTTCTCCATTCAACCTTCAAAGCTTGTAAAGATCCCAATATTTTCTCTCCAAAAGAAGGAACTTATAATTATCCCATGGAAGGTAAGCATGGCTAGTGGAGCACTTTGATTTATGTGTCCTTTCTTTGACTTTCTTCCTCCAATATTAGCCCATAGCTAGAGCTAATGTTTTCCCTCCCATGTGTACAACTTTAAAGATCAACTTATGAACAGTACCATTCAAGTTTTACGTGTAAGTCACAATAGGAGTAGTCGTAAGTTTATAAAAATAAAAAAGGGTAATTTATCTGCATTAGTATTACAAATTCTTCAAATAGAGATCTTGAACCTTTGGAAATGAATGGGAGGAGAGAATTCCCCTTTTAGGCTCCTAAAGTACTAGCAAGAGCTAATAACAAAAGCAAAGCCAGTAGTCACTTGTTGCCCGAAAAGACCCAGATTATTCTTTCTTTTATGAATCCAACAACCTAAAATTCTTTCCTCGAGAGTGAATAGCTAATAGAATAAAAATAAATCTCGAGATTCAACTGGTATCCATTTCAATTTAAAGTAAGCTCTCATTTAGTTTACTTTTAAAATATAGTTCACACCAATAGAACGAGATTTACTCGATTACAATAAATATATATATATATATATAGGTAAAAGAACGACGAAAACCTTGAAATAAATGACATACTCAAACATATGATAAATAAATAATTAAACAAAAAACTTTCCTTCTGCAAACCAAAGATGATGTTAAATTTGAAAGAATTTGACATGTACAAATTAAAGGAACCGAAGAAAAAGGAAATGGGAAAAGAAGAATCTAAATTGATAAATGGGAAATTGGGTCCCATGAAATAGCTAGCTAGGATTGCTTGGAATTATTCTATTTCTGATACACTTGTCTCATTCCCATTGGTCAGGCTGCTGCATACTCATGAAATCTACTTTTTGAAAAATCTGTGTGAATGTTAGAAGACGAAAGGAATCCAATTCTATTATCCAATCATTCATTACTAAGAAATCCAAAATTTCATCATTCTTGAAAGTATTTGTGTTTGTTCTCATGAATTTGTTCAAAGCTGCTCTACATTCATAAATGACTCGCCACTGACCAAATTAAACGTGGCATATGTCCAAGTGATTACACTCCTTAAAGGATTTAGAGACCTTTTAAACACAAACTTAAATGAGAAAGATAAGAATTTAAGCCTATTTATCGTTTAATTATACTCAATTTGACCTCTTCCTAATAAATAATTACCGACTTTGGGAGATTTTTGTATTAAAAAAATAGTTTGATTAGAGGGCTTTATTAGCATAATAGCAAGTTGTTTAAGTGGTTGGTAGTGGATGAACGATGTGCCGCGAAAAAGGAATGAGAGAATATATGGATTTGTGGGTTTTGTCAAATCCATCTTTGGAATATAAATAAATCCCATAAACTGTCACTCATAGAAAAAGGAATATTATTATGTCCATCCAAACAAGTCCTTAGCATTGACCCATAATCCAAAATAATTGGGGGTTGAAAAACATTGGTCTTATAAACCCATATATTCCTTAAAAAAATGATGTCTTTTTCCAATGCATTGTTCTTTGTTTTGAAAACAGATTGATGGGTTAGTTTTTCTTTATCCAACTTCTTAAGCCATTGTTTTCTTTGTGATTGCTCCACTACCACCTTATTGGTTTTCTCACTGCTTTCAATTTCACTTTTCAAGGGTTTCAAATTTAATGACTATTGAAAACACCCTATTGTTCCTTTCATATTCCATCATTCCCCCACTTTTGTACTCTTCTAATGCCATTCATACACATGTTAGGGTTGTTTTCTTCCCATTTGTCTATTCTTAAAATGTTCTGGTACCAACTTCTATACACTACTTTTCAACAGTTTCTAAGAAGATAGGTCCTAATTCTGCCAAATTTATTCAAATATTCCAGCTTCTGAAAGCACTATTTTGAAAGTGAGTCTCTTTTATAAACTATTTGAGGGCAAAAGTTTATGATATCACTTTGAATATTGACAAGGGCCAAGGAGCCCACCCCACGTTCCTAAAATTATGGCCGAGTATGAATGTAGGTGTAAGGATGTGTATGAACAAGTTTTAGATGAGCTCAACTTGGATCATAATCATAGTGAAGGATACGAGAAGATTAGGCATAGCATAACGGGCCATGGTATAACAGTATGAAAAGCATCTTGGGTCGAGCTGTAGTCCAATTCCAGCCATTGGAAGCCATAATGCTAGAGAGCAAGATCTACTCTAGCACCAAACCATTTGTGATATTCAGATAGCTCTGAAAAGACAATAGAGGAATGTTTTGTTGCTAACGGTTCATTGCCTTGAGATGGAATAGTAGTCGCATTAAGCTTTGAGGGGATTGTGCTAATTATACTCTGTATTTTGAGAAACTTTTAGCAACTAACTAGATAGTGAATGAAGAAAGGTGCGCTTACATGTTAACATATGGATCCTTCAGAATCAAGATCATCAAGAAACTCTACTTGTAGGAAGGATATTCATTGCCCCATCACACAGTTTTTGAAAGAAATGTTTTCTACAATGAGCTTGAATAAACACAAACCTTTGGTGTAATAATCCATGCTCAGAACCGAATAAGAATTTGAAATCTGGATGCGGCACCTGATGGCCCGACATTCCCTTGCGACATGGTTACTATACCTACTTCTCACTTCTTAAGAGTGAAAACTATGACATACCAATGCGGTTCTTCCAGTATATTTTGTCTTCATTCACATGCATCCCAAAAAAGATTTTAAGAGGCAACCCAGCATATAATTACTCCAAGTAAAACACGCTTAACCAACCACGTAGTTCCTATGATTAAGTTACCGAAAAGAAAGGTGCACTTTATTGGTATAGATAAGGTCCACCGAAAAAGACCAAACGACGCATTAAACCTAGCAACCTCTCAAACTTCATTCCAAGATATCAAAACAACTGTAGAGGTTCTTTCTTGGGGACAACACCCTATGGTGACACATCATCTCACATATAAAAGGGGTCGACAGCCTTAATTTGTTCATGAGAAAAATTTTAGGTACAAGAAGCTTTAGCCGTCTGGTATTGAAATTGCTACAGCCACAGCTTAAAGTTTCCTCCAAGTTAAGAAATGGCAGAAGTCTTAGGATTCTAGAGGATGCTTCAATTCAAACTTCTCATTTAAGTCTTCCATTTCCGAATACTTACACAAACTTCCAATGCTAAAGGCTTCTGGAAGGAAACTGACCACACTTAGAAGGCATGTTACTGCTCATTCCTCAATGGCAGAGTGGACATTGTTCATTTTAGCCACAATCAATGTGGAATTTATAGCAAATTCATGCTCGATTCATCAAAGTATTGATAAAAACTTAAGTTTACACTAACACATTAAACTTAAACTTTTTAGCATAATTATCAACTTAACTTTAGCTTTCCGCTTGTAAATTCAACAGCAGACAGAAAGAGTATTCGCAATCAGCTCCAATCATTTCACAACCTCTTAATATTCTAAAATGCTCTAATCTTGGAGAGAAAACATTGAAAAAAGTACGAAAACCAAAAACAAAAACAGAAGATTCCATAAGATCAACCAACCTTAAGAGCAGTTCCCAGAGATTCTCCAGAACAGCCTCATCGAGAGCCTCCAACACAGCTTTGGGCCAAAAATTGAAACAAAGAACGCAAATGTCTTTTACGAACAGAACTTCTTCCCCTCCTTATCCCCCAAGGGTTACGTTTTAAATTTGTTGGGCTTTTAGATGGGCCAGGTGTATTAGGAGGCCCATAGATGGCCCAAAACAAAATTAAAAAAAAAACATATACTCACGCCTGGTGGGATTCGAACCCACAATCGTTTGATTAGAAGTCAAACGCCTTATCCATTAGGCCACAGGCGCTGTTGACATTCAATCTATCTTCAACATAAATTACTATTTATTAATCTTGAAAATGAGAAAATCATCAAATACTACAAATTTATAAAATGGATATTAATGGTGTTTTTTGTAATTAATTAAGTTGATACACTGACTCACAACGAGAACGTAAGAATCCCACATCCCTAAATTCACGTACGTGCGTCGATGCAAAGAAGCACACTAAGAAGTCGTATAAAAGCTAAGCTAATGGACGGAGCGCATTGTAGCTACAACAAAATGAAATTAATTTTCCCAGAAAAGTTGAACTACCAGTAGGCTTACATTTTAGATTGACACGCAAAGATTCTGTTGGATGATGGAAGTCCCACATCGGCTAATTTAGGTAATGATCATAAGTTCATAAGTGATGAATGCTAACTTCATTGGTATGAGACCTTTTGGAAAAATCCAAAGCAAAGTCATGAGAGCTGATGCTCAAAGTAATCATACCATTGTGGAGAGTCGTGTTCGTCTAACTGATTCATTTTGTATAGGGATTCATGCTCGGCCCTTGAACACTCGGTAGCACAACAGATATGGGTCAGACACTAGCAGTAGAAAGTCAATATTAGTCAAACGTTTATTGACACGTATGCACACTTATAAACACAATTTCAATTTTCATATGGTATAAAAATTATATATATAATATATTAAATGCATATTTTAATAAATGTATCCTTGTCATGTCTCGGTAATAAATGGAAATTTTCTTGTAATTATTTTGGACAGTGAGATATATTTATAAATATTTGTCGTAAATGGTAATTATTTTGTAATTATTTCGGACAGTAAAATATATTTATAAATTTTATTTTTTTTTGTAAATTGGAATTTGGTAATTATTTTGGATAATGAGATATATTTATAAATATTTGTTGTAAATGGTATAGCTGCGTAAATATCCATTTAAGTAATTTTAGATTTTTTTTTTCCCCTTTTTGAGTAAAAAGTAATTTTAGACTCGTTTACCATAAACCGTGGCTTAATTTTTTTTGGTTTGGTTTATAAAAATTAAATTTTTAAATATTATTTACACCAATAAATTTATTTTATTTGTTATATATTCTATATATTATTTTTTAAAAAACTCAAAATTTTTAAAATATATATATTATTTAAAAAAAAAATCTTAATAAAACAAAACTTTAATGTAAGTGTTTCTTTTTTAAAAAATAATGTAACTATTCCAACGGAGCACATCGCGAAGCCAGCTGTGCCTATAAATATCAAACCCTCGATTTTAATCTTCCATTTGTAACTATAAATTCTCTCTCTACCTCTTTTTTTCTCTCTCCATTTTTATGGACTTCCTTTGGGACGTATTCTAATTCTTCAATCGCCTCCTCCATCTCTCTCTCGAAGAGAGATCTGCTGCTCTGTTCAGGTTCCGATCGTTGCAGAGGTTTTTATTCGGTCGGTCGGTCGGCCAGCGTCTCCATGGGGAAGTTTGTCGAGATTCTCGACGCTGGCGTCAGGATTGTCGCCAGATTTCATTCGCATTGTCCTCAGACTGCTCGGATGTACTACCATCCGCCGGCTAACTCCAACGAAGGCCACCACTCCGACCGCCAGGAGTTTCGCCTTAGCGGCGGCGATGTTTCGTCTCATCAGATTGTTCCTTGCAGTGCCGCGGCCGCCGTTGTAGCCGTCAGCGCTGAGAGTACGGATTTCTTTCTTTACTCTGTTTGATTGTGATTGAAATGTTGAAGTTCTGAAATGCTCTTTAGGTTTCTCTTCGATCGAGAAAATAAAATTTGAAAAATAGTTTTCGATTTGTTTTTTTGCTCTGTTTTTGATTTTGATGATTTCATTCGCTGTGAGATGAGGACCGATCGTATCCTGTTTTCTTTTTAAGACGATGATTATCCAAATTGATGCACTAAAATATACCGATTTCCTGTCAAGTGTTCTTGTAATTGATATATATATACATAAATATATATTTTGTTATTTTTTTTTTCTCTCCCAGGAAAGTAGGCAAGAAATTGAGGGGAAAATGTTGATCTCGTTTGGTAATGTGAAAAAGAAAAGAAAAGAATCCGCAGCGAATCAGACTTTCCGTTGAAAGTTCGTAATTTAGTAATTTAATCTTACATTCTTCCCGTGACCTCCAAGAAAAAGTTAAATTACCATTTTTCGCGTTTATTTCATTTTTGGCCTTATAAAGGTGTTTTAACCAAAGTATAAGGATTGGATTGTAAATTTTAAAATGACAGGGACTTAAGTGAAAACTACAAATATTAAAATAATATTCTACCAAAAAAACACGTAATATTTTTATTTATTAGTTTGATTTTTATCCCTTGAAAATTTGAAAAAGTTTAATTGGGTATTGTTCAACTCTATGTCTAGAAACGGTTTCATGGAGTTGAGGGTAGTTTTGAAATTGTCAAAGTTACCTTAAAATATATTTTTAATCATATAACATCAACCTTACATTTGATTTGATTTTACACTTTTAAATATGATATTCATACTATCAAATTTCCGATTAAAAATATTTTTTGAAATGATTTTTAATTATTTCAAAATCATTTTCAAGAAATTTTAGAAGTTTTTCTTGTTTATTTTGAAATAAACTTTAACCTAAATCAATTATTATTTTCATCCAAAGATATTCTTCTAGATTTATAAGTTTTTTTTTTTTTTTTTTTTTTTTTTTTAATTAGCCCTTACTATTTAAAATTATTTATAATTAATTAGTCCTATCTTATAATATACTATATAAACTTAGGTTAATTAAGTCAAAATTTGTATTATTAAAATTTTCCAAATGACTGAAATTTACTTGTATTATTAAATTTTTTTACTTTATGCCCATTTCCAAGGCTTACTCAATATGAATATATGCCCATTTCCACCTAAAGTTTCTAGATGTTAGTTGACATTTTTCGTTGATGTTTTTTCTAGATGTTTGAATGGAATCAAAAGGAAATTAATTTAAAACTATATTTAAATAATTTTAAATTTTAGTAAATAAGTATTTAATAGAACAAATTTTGACAAATTTAAAAATGCACATGGCTATGTTGAATCTTAGGTTATATACATAGATACTAAGATTCATTAGGTTATATACGCAGATAATAAGATTTATTAGGTTATATATACAGATAATAAGATTTATTAGGTTATATACGCAGATACCATTAGGTTATACACGCACATACTAAGATTTATTAGGTTATATATACAGATAATAAGATTCATTAGGTTATATACGCAGATACCATTAGGTTATATACGTAGATACTAAGATTCATTAGGTTATATATACAGATAATAAGATTCATTAGGTTATATACGCAGATACCATTAGGTTATATACGCATATACTAAGATTCACTAGGTTGTGCACGCAGATACTAAGATTCACTAGGTTATACACGCAGATACTAAGATTCACTAAGTTATACACGCAGATACTAAGATAAGATTCATCAGGTTATACACGCAGATACTAAGATAAGATTCATCAGGTTATACACGCACATACTAAGATTCATTAGGTTATACACGCACATACTAAGATTCATTAGATACCAAGATTCATTACACTGGATTCTAGTTTCGGCCAAGTACTTTCTGACCAAGTTTTAAGGCTCAACCTGCCTCTACTCTCGGCTAAAGTTGAAGTTCAAATACAAAGCTGTTATCTCGTTTTATCTTCTTGATTTTCAATAAGACGCAAGGCTCTATTAAATATATTTTGATTTTTTTTTTATAGTATTTGAAATTAAATTTGAAATTGAAATTGAAATTCGAATTCGAATTAATCCAGGAATATTGCAATTTCAGTTAAATTTCTAATTTAGTTTCTATTTTATTTATAAGTTTCAAAATATTAAATGTTATTAATGTCACAGAAAAAATTTAAGGATTGTTTTAAGTCACAAGAATATTATGATCGTACTTAAAAGAAGATCAAATAAATAAAAGAAAACCCAACTATGATCCAGCACTCTCTCTTGACGAGATTGGGGAACTCACATTCCGTCCAGAAGCTTCGTCGTCACAGGATCGCCGGCTGTAAGTTGATGATTCTTTGCTTTCTTTAGGTTGTTTACGATTATGCATATACACGAAGACATTAATCTCCTTCTCAAGTTTCTTGAGATTTCTTCTGCCGCATTTCCATTGATTTCATCTTCCTAATTTCAAGTTTGAATGGTAAAGATAATGTGGCATTGCCTTTTCCTCTGCTTTCATTACCGATTCTTTTTTTTTCAAGCGATTCAGGTAGTTTTAACTTTGATGCCTTTTGTCTCTCTGTTTTGTTTTTCCTTCGTTCTGAATTCCTTCTTCATTCCTCTTCTGTGTTTTGGTTCTGAATCTCAACTAGTGTCATGCCTATTATTTCTCTTCTGATGTCGTGATTCCATCTTTTTTTTTTTTTTTGAATCGCGGATTATCATTTTCTTCTGTTTTATACAGTTAGACTATAGGACCGGACAATGCGGCAAAATTAGATTCAGAAATACGCTTTGAATCAATCACTGGACGATCTGTTTCAACTCGCACGGTGCAATTGTATAGTGCGAGTTTAACATCACTGTGTTAGTTCATGTTAGTTGTGTTTAGGTGATAAATTGGTGCTGTTCTCCACTAAAAAAGTTTTACCTCTTCATTCCTATGATAAATGTAAACTATCGATCTTGTTTCTTGATGGATGATCTTCGGAATATTCGTAGATTACTGCATTTCTTCGGTCTCCTTACCTTTACTTTCACAAGATAATGATAATATTTATATCCTTATTAGGGTAATATTAATTTATACAATGAGTCTAAATTTGCTGATTTCGAAATAAGTTCACTGACACTAGTTAAATAAATTGCATTCACTTTATTTGAAATATAGATCAAATGTAAATGGAAAATCATGTTCTATCTACTATCTATTGACTACGGGTATTGTAATGCAGCAGAACAATTTCTTGAAGTTTTGCTGTTGGATGAGAGAGGTTGCTTGAAATTTGGGACTAAATATTCAGATGGATTTTAATAATGACTTCACATTTTATCAGGCAAGTATACTTTTTATTCTATAAAATTAGGTCTTAAGTTTTTAACTCAATGACATGTTTTCTTCTTTCTATTGTTTCGCCATCTTCAGTTGGAAAAATGTTTGGTATCCAACGTAAGTTATACTACTGTTACTGTTATATGAATATAGTAGGTGGGTTTAGCTGAAAAGGATGATAAAGAGGCGAGGGATCTTGCATCAGAAATAGGCGATATTACCTTGAGGGATGAATTGGCGAATAACACCGTTAGTAGGACTCATGTCATTTTGAATGATAAACTATCGAATGATATCAATTCCAGAAAGCAGGCAACAGTTGGTTCTTTGGATTTCAATTGGTCTTCAAAACAATCAAGTACGTTGCCAACAGAAGAGGTGAGGAAAGATACTGGAAAGGTTGTGAAGAAATCAAAAAAACAAGGGATTGCTGTGCGTAAGCATGCAGTTCGAACAAAGGTTCCTTTTGAGAAGGGATATAGTCAAATGGATTGGCTTAAGCTTACTCGAACCCATCCTGATCTTGCAGGTATTTGTGAAACTGCCTTGCATTTTGATATTATGATTTGCTTGAGCCTATCTGGCAACTCTTTTATTCTTCTTGTTAAGACAATTGTCTATCTTTTAATTTGGTAAGCTCTTTTAACTTTGATGAAAACAACAATTTAATCCCTGAATTTAATTTGTAATATAGCTCTTGAAATTTAAAATTTATAACAATTTGGTCATTGAACTTTAGTATGTAACCTTCCAATCCCTATAATGAAAGAATTCATCATAATTGAGTGTTGGTTTTTATTCTTTGATGACTTGACCTTTATTGATCTACTTATGTTAGAAATATTAAAATTTTACAATATTTTTCATGATAGAGATTAAATTATTACCAAATTATTACCAACTTCTAAGATACATGGACTAAATCGTTACATACTAAAATTTATGGATCAAATTGTTACAAAATTGAATAGATAGGGATTAAAGCGTTAGAAACTTAAGTTTAGAGATTAAATTGTTATTTCTAAGTCTACGTGTAATCTTGCCCTCTGTTGATGTTTGTTTAGGCTGTTTTAGAGAGAAATTGTTTGCAGCTAGCTGGTGCTTGCCATGTTTAAGATTCAGAAAAGCTACTAAATATCTATTTTATCTAAATTATGAACTTCACAGAGGACACACTTGCCATTTTCTTTGTGCCTACATCAGAATCAATATGATTGTTATTATCTGTGTTGCAAAATCGGATCATTTTTGTTGTTTTCAGGGTTGTTAATGGTACTAATTTACCCCCTGAGAAATAATGCTAGTGATTTTGAACATTTGTTCATGACTGTGGATTAGAATTGAAAGGCCAGTCAAATAAAAGGCTTATCCCTAT
Source organism: Cucurbita pepo subsp. pepo (assembly GCF_002806865.2). Lineage (NCBI taxonomy): Eukaryota > Viridiplantae > Streptophyta > Magnoliopsida > Cucurbitales > Cucurbitaceae > Cucurbita > Cucurbita pepo. The sequence goes on along the minus strand of NC_036649.1, from coordinate 7,424,831 downwards.
GAGCGAAGTTAAACAACATCAGAGTGAGGGCTCCATGTGGACTGTTCTGAGAGGTCGCGTGTACAATTTATCTCCTTATATGAAGTTTCACCCTGGAGGTATGGGCATCATGCAAATTTATTTTTTCCAAGTTAAAATATCTTTTTTTAGTGAATTTCCAATCCATCTGGTGAAGTAGCAAATGATTAGTTTGTAATGCATGTTATGGTGTCTCCTGTTCAAGAATTACCACTCTTGCATATATAGATTCTGCTAATATTTTATGTTCAATAAGATGGAAATTGGCAACATCATCATGTTATTCTATTCTTTGAAGGGTGATTAGTCTCCTTTATTCATGACCTAGGTAGATAGCTCATAAGAGACTAGCTTCTAGTTCTCTACTAATATATTCCTAATCCTGGCTCTGATTCTTTCATGTACTTTCTAGTTATTATTTGGGATAATTCTTGAAATGCATTTTTAAAATCATGATTGAGAGTTATTAGAGTACATCAAAGGCATGTTCTTGGGGGTAGACTTGAAGTAGTTGACCTTTTGACAAACTTCTTTATCAGGTACTGAAATACTCATGAAGGCAGTGGGAAAAGATTGTACATCTTTATTCGGTATCCTTGGAATTTTGTTTAGTTTTTTGTTAATAACGTCTATCTCGATGGAACAAACGTTGTTGCCATCTTTAATTTTTCGTGCAGCTTCCATCGGTTTATTTAACGAATTCTGAATTGGTAACAAAAAGTTGTGTCCTTAAACAACCTTCAGATAAATACCATGCTTGGGTGAATGCTGAATTTTTGCTGGAGGAGTGTCTGATCGGCACCTTGGATGATAGACATCGACGGTTCTATGGTATGCCTTGACCATGTCAAGATGCTATATTTTTTTTTTTGTTTTTTTTTTTTTTTTTTTTTTTTTTTTTNAGTTCCTCAGCACGACACAAACTCGGATGAAATTTTAACACTTATCGACCTTTAACGTTCAAGAGAACAATTTGTTCTTCATGTGGTTCTTGAGTTTTGGAATAAAACAAGTTTCTTTTCTTCAAAATTGTGAGATCTAGAGTGTAAGTACTACATGGGTTCATTTACGTTTCCACTGTCTAATGGACAATGATAATCAACGAAAATAGATAAAAATTAGGAAGCAAAGTCATATTTGGAAACGCTCTTAAAAAAGACAAACCAAAATGGACAAGTAATGCCATGAATTTTAAATTGAAAAATTTTGAATTCAAATTTTTAATAAAAATTTTCATAGATAATTCTATAGGATTAAAATTCAATCTCCAATACTGGTAAGAAAAAATAATAATTTTGAATTCAAATTTTCAATTTGATCTTCAAATGATTATAACACATAACACATATTTTTTACCGGACAGGTCAAATATCATATTTTTTAGGGTTTAGGGTTTAGGTCGAATATCATATTTAGGGTTTAGGTCGAATATCATATTTTTTAGGGTTTAGGTCGAATATCATAATTCATTGAAGACAATCTCGTATACTCCTGAGGACCTGAAAAATGAAAAAAAAAAATAAAAAAAAAAAAATAACTGGGAAAGCTCAAATTGAGTTTTAAGCATTGGTTCCAAAGTTAAAATTTGGGTATCCTTAGTCGCATTCTTGTCAGTTGCAAGTGGTGTTCACATTGTAATAAATCTTTGACCAAGTCCCCATCGTTTCTGTTTGTATGTCACATCATTATCCCTTGAGCTGTCCACAACAGATGGAAAAATTTTCAATCGTAGATGTTCATCCATTTTCATCCTAAACTTTACAAAATCTCAAACGTCGAACCCTTGAGCCCTGGTTTCGTTTTAGTTTTCAACTGGAAGTCAAATGGGTAGTCTTTAGTGTTCTTCAGATCTTACAAAGCAATTCTGTTTCCCATGACACCAATGGCTGAAGGAGTTCTGTTCAATCTAGCTGCGGATATCATTAAAAAACTAAGCTCTCTAGCTTCCCAACAACTTGGAATGCTATGGGGAGTGAAGGATGAGCTAACCGAACTCAGAAGCTCTGTTTCAGCCATCAAAGCTGTAGTTCTTGATGCAGAGGAGCGCCAAACTAAAAGTCACTTTTTGAAGGATTGGCTCGAGAAGTTGAAAGAAGCTCTTTATGATGCAGAAGATGTACTTGATGAAATCTCTTGTGAGGCTGTTCGTCGAGGAAGAAAAGCGAAGCAGGTAAGGATCTTCTTCTCTAGATATAACCCCATCGCATTTGACTATAAGATAACACGTCAAATAAAGAATGTTAGAGAGAGGTTGGAAGTGATTGCTGCTGAAAGAAAGAACTTTCATTTGACTGAAATCATTGGACAAAAGACTCAGCATGGTTCGTTTGATCAAATTCATATGGGGGCAGAGACTCACTCTTTTTCAAATAATGAAGAGGTGATCGGAAGGGATGATCATAAGAGAGTAATAAAAGATCTTTTACAAGATATGAATGTCAAAGACAATATTTCATTCATCGCAATAGTTGGAATGAGTGGAATAGGCAAGACAACACTGGCTAGATCCCTCTTCAATGATTCACAAGTATCACAATGTTTTGATCTAAAAATTTGGGTTTGGGTTTCTCAAAATTTTGAAGTGAAAATAGTAGTGGAGAAGATTATAGAATCCGCAACAAATAGCCGTCCTAATGTACATGGGATGGAATCTCTGCAAACCCAGCTTCAAAAAATGCTCCAAGGAAAGAAATATCTGTTGGTTATGGATGATATATGGAATGAAAGCGAACAAAAATGGTTCGAATTGAAAAACTTGTTGATGGGTGGTGCGAGAGGGAGTAAGATTATGATCACAAAGCGTGATAGTACACTAGCGGTAGAGATCTCAAACATGACGTCTTTAATCACTTTGAAGGGCCTATCAGAGAGTGATTCTTGGTCGTTGTTTAAAAAGGTGGCATTCATGGATGGTATAGAGCCAGAAAATCCGAAGTTGATACAATTAGGAAAAGAGATTTTGGTGAAGTGTGGAGGTGTTCCTCTTGTAATAAGGCATATAGGACGTCTGCTATACATAGAAAAATCTGAAGAAGAATGGATATCCTTCAAGAATAACCAACTTTTGGAAGTCATTCAACGGGATCACGACATGGCATCGATACTAAAATTGAGCTATAACCACCTTCCATCAAATTTAAAGCAATGTTTTGCTTATTCATCCTTGTTACTTAAATATAGGCTCATCCATAAAGATGAATTGATTCGACAATGGGTGGCTCAAGGTTTTGTCCAATCACTAAATGGGTGTAAATCCATGGAAGATACAGGAAATGACTATTTCATGGAATTGTGTTGGAGGTTCTTCTATGAAAATTTTAATGACGAGCATAACTTTGAGGATGATGTTTATATCCATGATGTGATGCATGATCTTGCTAGGATGGTAGCAGGAAACGAATATGTAGGTGGGAATCAGAATCATGATCATGTTGTTGGCGAAAGTACTCGCCATATCTTATTCGACCGTGAAATAGGAATATGGGAACATGTTCCATCCAAATTACGCAAGGCAAAAGGATTGAGAACCTTTATTTTATCCAATGATATCTTGGACAGGAAGAATCAGATGAATGAAGTTGTTTTAGATGAGCTCTTTTGCAGATTTTCACGTTTGCGAGTACTAGATTTAAAGTACTCAAATATTAAAAGGGTGCCAGATTCTATCAAAAGGCTTACACATCTTCGATATCTTGATCTATCTGGAAATTATATGAAATCACTCCCAAATTCTGTCACTGCATTGGTAAATCTGCAAACACTAAATCTAAAGCAATGTTATGCACTGAAGAAACTGCCAAGAGGGACTAGAAATCTGGTAAATCTTAGGCATCTTAATATATCTGATTCAACCCATCTAACCCATATGCCAGAAGGAATGGGAAAATTGACTTGTCTACAGACATTAAGTTCATTTGTGTTGGACAGTCATAGTCATAGGCTTGGGAGTAAGCTAATCGAACTGAATGGGCTGAACGATCTAAGAGGATCCTTAGAGATTATAGGTTTAGAGAATTTGAAGTTTACACCATCGGAAGCCAGTTTAGCAAACCTGAAAGAGAAAAAAGGTCTGCGACATTTGACACTGATATGGAAGAATCTGAGTGGGGATGAGCATAGATTCCAAGCTGATGAAGAAATATTAGCAGGGCTAGAACCAAATCCAGCCATTGAATCCTTTAGAATCTCAGGGTATTTTGGAGTCAAATTACCCAACTGGTTGTCCTTGTCCAGCCCACTTATGAAGCTAACTCGCATTATGATCGTGAATTGCAAGAGACTGCAAAATCTACCTCAGATCCAGCACCTTCCTGCTCTCAAGTCTCTATACTTAGTGAACTTAACATCTCTCAAATTCATAGACAACACTGATCCATACTCATCAGCACTGTTTTTTCCATCTCTAGAAAGTCTATGTTTAATGGATATGCCTAATTTGGAAGCATGGTGGGAAAGGGAATCAATGGTGGAAGAGGAATTCCTTCCAACGTTTCCATGTCTAACTATACTATCAATCTCCAACTGTCCGAAGCTAGCTACCATGCCAGGACACCCACCTTTAACAGATATTACATTAGACGGTGTTGGTCTACAGATGATGAGTAGCATACGAAGCAGTTCAAATTCCTCTCCATCTTCGAGTTTGAAAAGTCTAGAACTCAAAGGAATCGAGGATCTACAAAATTTATCACACAAACTACGACAAAATCTCAATTCATTGAAATTTCTGTATATAACAGAATGCGAAAATTTGGTGAACTCACTCTTTGACGATACGCGTAGTAGTAGTAGTACCTCGACCAGGAATTATACAGAGCTTGGAGATGCTATGCAATGGAAATTCCTTCATAATCTGAAATTCTTACGTCTTGAGAATCTCCCGAAGCTAGTGTCGCTGCCAATCGAGGTCCAGCATTGGACTGTCCTGAAATTTCTGATAATATCAAAATGCCCTAATTTCAGCAGCTTACCGGAATGGATTGGCGAGCTGGTTTCACTTCAGGAGCTGGAGATTCTTGAGTGTCCAAAATTAAAATCACTGCCGGAGGGAATTCGGGAACTCAAAGCTTTGAATCACCTCCGCATTGCGGGTTGCCGGGAATTGGAAGAAAGATGCAGAGAGGGCGGCGAGGATTGGCCTAAGATTGCACATGTCCCCCATTTTTGGCGGTTCCTTTCGTACTACAAAAGATACGAAAATGCCGCCGACTTCAACACTCAGCAACCATCTCTTTCTTCAGGTACATCTTTATATATTTATTTATATATTATTTACCCGAAAATATCTAGTTTAGGGTTTAGGGTTTAGAACTACAGACGACAAAAGTATGGTAAGTTCAAAGATTCTACGGTTTGAGCATGTATAAGATCAAATCGGGATTCATTTCGTGACCACCGTAGATGACAAAAGTACATTAGGGTTAGAGAATCTCGAGTACGATCGGCAAACTGAGTATAGGGTCAAAGTGTGGACTCATTTTGAGACCGATGTAGATGTCAAAAGTACATGTAAGGTAAAAAAATCTGGTCTTATCGGGTATGGGATCAAACCATGAATTCGTTTTAAAATCTCCAACTAGTCGTAAGTTTCAAAAGTTCCGAATCATGGGAAGTCAATATACATTCTTCACTTTTCTCTTTACTTGCTCCTCTGTGTCTCCGACCTAACTTATGTTTGAAAGCTTAGGTTCTATCAGTCACAAAGTTTAGATTTATGTCTCATAACGTCGTTAATTTCATAAGACTCTTACATGTTAGGGACCTATTAAACATACAATTCTTATAAAATCGATGAACTTTTGAAAGTTACTAATCAGAAAGTTTAAAGAGTAAATTTATAAATTAACCGATTTAACATGCGTATCGATATCTTTTGTTGTGTCGTGTTTAGGATCGGAAGCAAAGCGCGGGATATGGAGGAAAATGAAAGTGTACTTAATCACCAAGAGAGGGTAAAGATGTTACCTTCGCATCAGCATCCAATGGTGGCTTCACTTCTTTGCCAATCTTATTGATTGCGTAAGTTCTTAGGGTTGTTGCTCATAAATTAATATTACCTTTAATTTGATACTAAGGTGTGAAAACCTTTCTCTAAAAACTTCGAGGGAAACCTCAAAAGGGAAAGTCCAACGAGGACATTATTTACTAGCGGTGGGCTTGAACTATTACAAATGGTAAAAAGATCAGGTGGTGTGCGGTGTGCGAGCGAGGACGTTGGGCCCGAAAAGCCCATAAAGTAAAGTAGGAGGGAAAGTTACTTCTAAGTTAACCTTTCACTAGTGGTTGAAGGTTCAATTCTTGTCCAAAACTGCCTTGCCAATCTTTAGATCACAAGCAAAGTTACCTTTATTTCCCATCACCCAATTGACTCAAGTGACTAGAAAGCTTCAATATCCACAATAATCTTCACCATCCATCACTTCAACTAATGTTCAGCATAAAAACAATAGCAGCTTGATGCCAGAATGAGCTGAAAGATGAACATGAATCACAACAAAACTGAAGTGAATCCCTTCACTCATAGTTTATTGATGCTGCAAACGAAGTGGTTCCCCACACTTTCGCTGCACGACGAACACGATGAACTTTCGAAGTATGGAAGATGGCCTCCTGCTATAACTGTTTATCAGTGGCCATAATAATAATCTTCTGCAATAATATCATACCAATTTCCAGCATGTTCATAGGCTTAAAAGTATTGCACGATGAACACAATGAACACGACGAACTTTCGAAGCACGCAAGATGGCCTCCTGCTACAACTGTTCCTCAGTGGGCACAATAATAATCTTCTACAATAATATCATACCAATTTCCAGCATGTTCATAGGGTTAAAATTATTGACTGTAACAATCCACACCCATACAGGTATCAATCCAATAATAATTATATATTCAAAAGATCTAAGAGGGAAAAATAATTGAAGTTGGTTTAGTTTGACCAAAGCAGGTTTCTCTTGTTCCTATAAAGATAAAAGGACTCGACCTTGAAGTTGGATTTGTTGCAGTAATTGAAGCTGCATGGTGGGGGAAGTCTACGGAATTAATATCTATATGTATATCTGTTCTTTCCCAGTGCCTATCGACATCAGCATAGACAAATTGTCGCCAAATTTCTAGAAGTCAATAATGATGGCTTAAAATTGAAAGAGCAACTTGCAGTCTATAACCCACAACTTTCCTAACGAAAACCACTTCAGAATTGTAACATTAAGCTTTATAATGTGTAAATAAAGATGACAACAATATAAGACAAATTCAGACCTCTTGATCGTCGTCGTAAGACAGCTTTGCAGCATGATATGGAAGCTTCGAGCTCGAGCGCTGGGGTGTATCGTCTGCTTCAAATAAGAAAAGAGAAGTACATGAGAACAGCAAATAAACATGAATTCTAAGAAGTTTCAGGCTCCCACATTACTAAAATAACAAGTTTTCAACCTTACACAGGTGGTAGTCCATCTCATTTGTTTCTTTCGAGCGACATCCAAAATGACAACTTCGACGTTAATAAAAGTCCCGAAAGTTAATCTTCATCTGTGAACACACAGCTCCAGAACAACGCTTTGAGATATAGTTGGGTTACAAGTGACGAAAACCCGATTAAAATTCTTTCGGATTGCTTTCATAGATGGCATTGTTTATACATGAACAAATGCTGTTGAAGTCGCTGTACAGACTTTAGTTAGCAGTACAAAAATAGAGGGTAGAACCTAGAAGAACTAATACGATGGATTGAAAATATATAAGCCTATAAATTTGAAATACTTCCAACGAGATGAGGCAGAAAGAATCCCAGTTATACCAATCACACTGGGAGGTTCCGTTTTGTAGCATCCATTTTCAAAAGGAGATCTCTAATATCTGCCTCCATCCGTACCTTCAAGCTAGAGTATTCTCGATGAGCTCTTTCTAGAGCGTGGAGTTCCTCGATTTTCTGTTTGCGAATATCATCAGCTTCTGTCAAACGCAACTTGGCAATTCTACTTGTGTACTCTTCATCTATTTTCTTGTTTTTTGCAATAGCAATGCGCTTTAAACCTTCTGCTTCTCTTCTAGCATCGTCCGCTCGTGCTTGAAACATTTTGGCCTCGGCAAGTTTTATTCTAACTATACTGTCCAGTTCATCAAAAAGGGGCTCCCTGTGAGAACTTAGCTGCAATTCTGGCTCCATTACTCGTTTGTCGCTCCGTTCATAGTTTAGACTAGGAAGAGCATTCGCGGATCTTTCCATTTGGGGGACTTTTTCAGAATATATGGATTTCAACCATGGAGCTTCCTGACATGATCCTGAAACTACGTTGCTGCTTTTTGATGGATCCTTTCCAGCTTGAAGTGGTGTCTTGCCTAACTTAGGGAAATCAGCGCCTGAAATCACACATGAAACAGAAAAAAAAGTGAAAATTAGCAACATTCCGTTTCACAGATTGCTTCTAGTCACTACTACAAGTACATATAGTTCCAAATTTCCAATACTAAGCAACCGACACTCGGTCAACTATCACGGAACATTCCTGCAAAAGAACAGACAGTCTCACAATGAAACCCATATGCCAATCTGCTACAAAAGGCTTCAATGCTAGAGCAATCAAATCAAGAGGGCGTGCTGCAGAGAAAATAAAAGTACTTCCATGATGGCATATCCCAATATCTCTCGATTCATATCGATGGCTCGGAGGCATATTGTCTCAGAAAATAAAGGAAGGATTCACAGGATATGGAACAATGGCAAGATAAATTCTCACACTTCCAACATACTAACCAAGCATTATACAGAATAAGACTATTTCAATGTGTCCGTGGATATCATTGTCAATTTCAACGCATAACATGAACAACAAAAATGGATTTAGCTTACCAGAAATGAAAGCCATAATATGAGTGTACACCTCAGGAAGCTTCGACTTATTGGCTAATCTTGCCAGCATATGGTCAACAAGTTCATGAAGTTGTTTCCCTCTCACGTCTTTGCTAGCAGAAAAAATTCTTTTAACATATTCAAGTTCCCTGGAGAAAGTTTCAGCCGTCCAATCTTTAGCAAAATTTTGGAAAACCTCCTTCACAAACCCGAACATCTCTGAAGGATGATCACAGGCAACACAATGAAACTGCATTTCAGTTGCTCCATGGTCCCCCATCGCACTAGGACCGTTTCTAATGTAAGATTCACGTAAGGCGCAATCCGCATGGCACCAATGAAGACAAACATCACAGCCAACCCAACTACATGTATTAGATGCCATATCGAATTTTGAACAAACGAGACACATACAAGCACTGCAAAATCCATTTTTCGGTGCACAAACTTTACAATCACACTCATCCACAGGCAAAAGATTCCTGCATGTCATATTTTTGCATCTTAAGTTTAGAAAGATCTCGGCTAAGTCGGACGATCCAACAGCACTTGTGTCCTTAAGGAAATCTGGTAGACCAGTTTTTAGGCCAACCAAGATTTCCAACTGTACTCGATGGCATTTAAGAAGCATATCCATTGTGATGTTCGACTTATTTTGCAGTGCTTTCTGGATAGCATATAATTGACCACGTTTGTCTGCATCGGACAAGATATTACAAATAATTGCTCTCAGATGTTCTATGAACTGACCTGTCATCTCATTAAATCTCTTAGACATTTCATCCACTGGTTCAGTAATTAGTCTGGCAACTACGGCTTCAATAAGAAGCTTTTCCTGTTCCTTCAAACTACCAGTTCTATATAAACTACCACTGCTCTCTTTCACTGTTCTCTTCTTTTCCAAATTAATAGCTAATCCACCATCATGAGATCCTACCCTTAGAGAAGACGATCTATTGTCATCGTTGGACTTTGAATTACCGACCAAATGTTTATGAAAGCTTAATTGTCTATCCAGTCCACTAACAACTTTTGAGCTTTCTTCCTCACATGCAGGGCGACCCAGAATGGTTTGAACGTTTGAAATACCATGTGATGATTGAGATGGTTGAATGCAGCCATTGCTGTTCATCAAAAAATTTTGGTATAAGGGAAGTTCCTTCGACTTAGACTCATTTTGTGACTGTCCCACCCAAGCTCCTTGAGAAGCCTGATCAATTCCCTGAAATATTGGACGACTTCCAACAGATTGTTCAAAGTTGTCCATTGAATTCTGATTCATAGAACAGCTTGGGTTGTGAAAGAAAGAGTGAGACCCTGAGAAAGACATTGACGGGGCAAATCCATCCGAATTAGTGCCAAAAGTGTTACTAAGAGACTGGACACTTCTTCCTCGACTTGGGGAACTGGGTGCTGCAACTGGATCGCCAGTAGCACCAATAGGTAACAAAACATTTGGTAAGCTTAGAGAAAGATCAAAGGGCTCGAGCATGAGCTTTTGGTCCCTCTGCCTACTATCACCAGATTCATCCAGTTTCTCGACTTTTCTAACGGGAGATCTTGTGAACAACTCAAACCCCCTGGTACTTGGCCCTTCCATATCACTGTCCCTACAGATTTCAGTAGCACCATGTTCTCTGTCTATCCATGCTCCATCTTCTGCAGAATATGCAGCATGGGAGCTTGAAGAACAAACAGCCACACTTTTTCCTTTATCTCTAAAATTTTGAGTCAGTGCCTCGGTAATTTTTGTTCTCACGCCGTCCGATGATTCATTTTCTACCTCTTTATCTGCATCATCAAAATCGCTAGTCTTAATTTCAAGATCAATGTCCTTGCTTTCCTTGCATTTCTCATCCAAGTGAACCGAAGTCCCTAAAGAGTCCTTTTCATCTGCTCCATTACGTCGTTCTCTTTCATCAACTAAACTGTCTTCCAACTTGTCACCTTCATCAGCCATGACATCGAGTTCATCCTTAGTACAACTCCTCAAATTATTCGATACATTCCGACTCTCTGATAAACCAGCTTCATCGCTGCAAGCTTCGTTTTCTTTAGTCACATCCATGCCATTATCCAACAATTCAGCCTCTCCTACAACACTATCTTTCTGATCTTGAACTTGATTCTCACTTTTAATCTCCCCCTGATCATTATCAGATTCCAAATGCTTTATTGCTGCCAATTTATCTTCACTCTCAGGAAATGATTCAGCTTCACATCCAATTTCGGATTGGGGCTCAGGTTCGAGTTCAACATTCAGTTCAGGTTCAGGTGCAAGTGCAGGTTCTGCATCGGGATCAGGCTCTAATTCTCCTTCCTCCATTTCACTGTTATTCCCACTTTCAACCTGCAGATCCTCCTCCTTCTTCACCTCCACGCTCTTCGATTGCTCGCTCTCCGAGTCCTTCGACCATGTTGGTGACTTGGACTTCGATTCTTGGGCTCTCACACCCCTTGAAACCAAACTAGGTGAGGCTCTTAACTTAGATTGCTCACTACTTGAATCTTTAGACAGAGACGGTGATTTCACATCCCTCAATCCCTTGGGAGAATTCCTCGCACTCCCTCTCTCTTCCAATCCTCCAACACCCCCACCTCTGCTTCTTGCTCCCTCATCAACTTCTTTATTCCAACTCCCAAATCTCCGCCAAGAAGATACACTACCTTCTCTCCCAGACCTGTCCCGCTCTGATCGAAACCCTTTAGGGTACTCTCTGCGAGACCCAGAGTAGCTTTCCGACCTGCGAGGCGCAATACGATCTCCTCCACCTCCACCTCCACCGCCACTACTACCAGCATAGCCCCTACTCTCTCCACTTTCCCGAAACCGATCGAATCCTTTTCGCCGATCAAACCCCTCAAAGTCATAATCTGATCGCTTACGCGCCAGCCTCAAACCTTCCCGATCCTCATCCCCTGATCGATCCCGATAATATCTACCAGACGAAGACGACAGATTCTTCCGTATAGCCTCGGATTTATGATAAAATACTCGATGTGAAGACGATGACCGACTCAACACAAGATCCTTACCCGGATTTTTCTCCGCGTACGAGTCGAGATCGTCGCAAGATTTCAACCTCTTCATTTCAAAATCAAATAAATAGCAACAACAACAACAACAACAACCAGGATAAAGAAATCCCACGTAAAGAAGATTACACTACAAACTTCATAAACCTCCGCCGGTAATCCATATGAAGATAATGTCCCAAGAGCTAGGGCTTCAGAGAACCCTAGCCTCAAAACCCAAGAGGTACAAGGAGCAAACAGAATGAGTACAGAACCATAGAATCAGTTACCACAAAAAGGTTGGACAAATGGAAGATAGCAGTGGGTGGGGGAGATGACCAGCGACGGCGACGGCGACGGCGAAAAAGACGGATTTGAGAAGCGACAAGCTGGAAAAATAGGAAAAGGGAGAATTCATCATCAGGTTTAAAGCGGAGTCCAAAGTAGTCAACGAAGTATAATAGCTTTTAAGCAGAGAAAAGAGAGAGAGAGTTTGATACGCAAAGTGGTCCGAAGAATTTGCAATATTTTAGTGTGTGAAAATGGGACTGTTCTTGTTTCTCTCTGCTTCGACAATAGCGGAAGACGGCAACAAAATCCAGACAGCGGAAACGAAGATAGCGGTGCACCCGAATGCTTCATTTTCTTCTTTAAGCCTCTTTTATACAAAGCCATTTTTAAAAAAAAAAAATTAATTAATAATTTATTTATCTCAACACTAAAATTGGTTCAAATTTCTCATAGGATTTTTTTTTAAGTTAAAAAATATATAAAATTACAAATTTTGTCCGTAAACTTTATATTATTCTGTAGACCTTTAAATTTCGATTTTTTTAAATACTTTAATTACATATAACTAATTCCTATAAATATTTAATAGATTTTAAAAAAATATAATAAAATATAATTCTATTAAAAAAAATCATGAAAAATTGATAGTTTGTTTCAGAATTTAGTGCAACTTATTTGTATGTGTTTAAATTTAGTGCAACTTATTTCTAGTTTAAATTATGGAATATATGATATTTATAATCATTTAATATTTGAAGAATATATTAGTTAAGGAATATATCTTATATATTATAATCCGTTAAATTTGATTTATAATATATTTTATTTTATTCTCTAGATTTAGGTTGTTTATATTTTCTGTATAGTATTAGTTAGTATTTTGTATCTTATTTAAAGGTTATAAATATCAATAAGAATCTTTTGATCCTAATTCTATTTCATTGTTTGTTAAGTAATAATATTTTTATATCGTGTCAAGTTTGAACTTTTAAATATTAAATTTTAAAATTAGGTGTAATAAATTTTAAAGTTATTTTTTTTTTATTAAATTAAATATAAAATTTCCTCTTTATTCTATAAACAAAAAAAAAAACAAAACAAAACAAAAATTTACCAAGAGTTAAACCGACTAACACATTTTAATCTAACTTCGAACGAAAATGGACGAGAATAATGTATGTTGGATGATGAAAGTCCCACTTCGGCTATTTTAGGGAATGATCATGGATTTATAATTAAAGAATATTTTAGTATAAGGCATTTTGAGGAAGCTCAAAGCAAAACCATGAGAGCTTATGTTCAAAATGTACAATATAATACCATTGTAGAGAGTCATGTTCATCTAACATGGTATTAGAGTCATGCCCTAAAACTTAGTCGTGTCAGTAAGATTGACAAATCCTCAAATGTAACAAATCATATCATAGTGGAGAGTCGTGTTCATCTAATATGGTATTAGAATTATACCTTAAAACGTAGTCATACCAATAAGATTGGTAAATTGTCAAACAAAGGAATCCAAAAGAAAAGGAGAAGGCCAAGAATTAATAAAACGGATCGTAATAGTTAATATAACTATAAATAATATCACATAAAAGATTTGATACACATAAGTTAACGTTAATTGATAACTATAAATAATTTTGGTGATTTATCTTTAATAAGATAATATATTTTCTAAAATTATAATTATTTCAAAGTTGAATGTTTTTTTTTTTTTTTTTTTACAACTAATATTTTCAAAATTCAAATTTTCAGAAAGATAAATCCTAAATTAGCTAAATTAAATATTTAACGTTCCGTTTAATTCATAAATTCACTGCATGTGAGATCAACTTTTGAAGACGCGATCGTAGCCGTTCACGTGGCAAATCAAACATCAGATGTAAGATTGTCAGTGTTGGCTTTGACGGATGCACGCTCTCTTTGAATGTCGTCTCTGACTCTGACATTTAAAAAATAATGTAATTTGACTTTTCAATTTGGAAAATTTGTCAGCCGTCGGATGGACGAGGGCCCAACTTTTGTACCTGATCGGTCAAGATCACATGCCACGTGTACGGCAAGGGACAGCCCCTCGTTCAAATATCAGATAAAAAGTTTTATCTTTTATTTTGAATGGCTTGGCATATTACCAAAAGGTCAATCTAATTTCTAAACCACATAAATTATAAATATATAAATATATAAATATTTTTTTTTAGTCTATGGTGGTTCCAGCGTTTATGGGTTGAGCTTGATAATGAAATTTATTTAATTAAAATAATTTTTAGTTCGTACTTTTTTTAAGTTGAAAATATAATGTATTAATTATATTTTATTTGAATAATTAAATTATTCAAATGTTTCAACAATATACTTCAATTTAATATATATATATATATATATATATATATAATTTTAGATGAAAATCATTAATATTTTACTTTAAGAATACGTTTAAGAGTGTTTCAAAAATACAATTGAACTTTTACGAGTCTCGTTAAAAAAAAACTTAAAAATTGCCATAAAATCTTAAAANATTATAATTATTTCAAAGTTGAATGTTTTTTTTTATTTTTTTATTTTTTAATTTTTGGCTCATTTCANGTAACAACTAATATTTTCAAAATTCAAATTTTCAGAAAGATAAATCCTAAATTAGCTAAATTAAATATTTAACGTTCCGTTTAATTCATAAATTCACTGCATGTGAGATCAACTTTTGAAGACGCGATCGTAGCCGTTCACGTGGCAAATCAAACATCAGATGTAAGATTGTCAGTGTTGGCTTTGACGGATGCACGCTCTCTTTGAATGTCGTCTCTGACTCTGACATTTAAAAAATAATGTAATTTGACTTTTCAATTTGGAAAATTTGTCAGCCGTCGGATGGACGAGGGCCCAACTTTTGTACCTGATCGGTCAAGATCACATGCCACGTGTACGGCAAGGGACAGCCCCTCGTTCAAATATCAGATAAAAAGTTTTATCTTTTATTTTGAATGGCTTGGCATATTACCAAAAGGTCAATCTAATTTCTAAACCACATAAATTATAAATATATAAATATATAAATATTTTTTTTTAGTCTATGGTGGTTCCAGCGTTTATGGGTTGAGCTTGATAATGAAATTTATTTAATTAAAATAATTTTTAGTTCGTACTTTTTTTAAGTTGAAAATATAATGTATTAATTATATTTTATTTGAATAATTAAATTATTCAAATGTTTCAACAATATACTTCAATTTAATATATATATATATATATATATATATATAATTTTAGATGAAAATCATTAATATTTTACTTTAAGAATACGTTTAAGAGTGTTTCAAAAATACAATTGAACTTTTACGAGTCTCGTTAAAAAAAAACTTAAAAATTGCCATAAAATCTTAAAAAACATATTTAAACTTTTTTTAAAAGTTCATAAATACTTTTACTGTTAATACCACGTTTCAAAAAATATTCACGAACTTCTCATGATAACATTAAACGTTTATAGATAATCTATGAGCTGTCGATAGACGATTTTCGTTTTTATATTGATGGTAAAAAAATTGAACTTTTTTTATAAAGTTAAATAGTATTACTGTATATATATATATATATTAAACATATTAATTACTCACCATAAATGTATTTTAATTTATTTTTTTATATAAAATGGTGGAAGAATATTAATGAAACTTTTTAAATCTTAAATGTATTTTTTAAACACAGTACTACATATCAAACAATAGTTATCCAGGGTGGAACGAGACTACGAGTTTAACTAAGTTACCTCTAATAAATGAACAATATTTAAGAGAATACATTCGATTCGTCGTGCTTTACGTCCAATCAACGTCGGGTACGACCTTCAACCTAAAGTTGGACGTGCTCTGTAAACAATTTGCCTTTATATCGATAGTTCCCTTCAAATATTTCAATGTTTTATACTATGAATCGATTCTAGCCAGTGCATGAATTGACTTACCATACTTCAAAAATACAATATTTGGCGAATCTTTCATATTGTTCTTTATCTTTTACTCCATATTTTGCAATTTTGGTCTTACACCCTTAAAACGTTGGGAAACACGTACAGAGCTCCTATAACTCCCTCCGACTCGTGGTTGGGAAGTAAGGGTCGGAGAAGGACAATAACTCGTTTTTAAAACCAACACGACGAGAGAGGCGGATGGAAAAGAGGAGAAAGCTCTCTATTCCTAGTTTTCTTGTAGTTGGATTCTCTAGAACCACAAGAATCCTTAGTTAGAATGAGATTCCAACCCAATACGATGAAAGGTGAAACTGTGTTCGGGGGAAATTATTGTCTATAGTTGACCTTTATGGTATAATCAATCAGGAGCCTAAAAGGTAGTGGTTCACCTGTGACGAATTACAACAGTTCGAGTCTGCTTATCTCCAACTCGTGAACTTAGCCAATAAAATAAAATATGAAAAATTTGTAAATGATGTTATATATATATATATATATATATATATTTTATTTTCTTGACTAAGTTCACTAGCAGTAGATAAGCAGACTTGAACTATTGTCATCCGTCACAGGGTGAACCACTGCCTCTTAGACCCTGGATTGATTCTACCATAAATGTCAACTATAGACAATAACACCCCCGAACTCAGCTTACAACATATGGACCCTGTCGATGGGAATCGAGATGGCAAGATGAGATGAGACGTTGCATTGAGAGACATTGGCCTGAGCAGAGCCAAGGTCGAGCCGAATGACTTGGCCTAGCATAGAGGCAAGTCGGATGTGTCGCAGATGACTGAACATGCACGCGCAGGCGGCGTGTGTGGTTGAACAAGCTTGGATTCCGCACAAGTGATGTTCGATTGACGAAGACAAACCTCGCCTAAGGTCCGACGAAGCCACAAAGTCGAGGCGATGGGGCTTAATTCCCCTCAAGGCTAGTCGTGAGCGTGTCAAGATCACGACGCCGCACGGTAAAAAATGTAGGACCGTGACTATATATATATATATATATATATATATATAATGAAATTAGAAAAAGAATTAATATATCGTAATAGGTTCTTGGCGTTAAGGTATATAATAGCCACGCAAACCATAGATTCATAGCTGACGTTCTTAAAATAAGATTAAGAAAAGACGAGGGAAGAACAAAAGGCGATAACAGATACCAAAATTTTCTCCTTAATTTTCTGCTTAATTTAAGCCGAAAATCCCAGCCACTCGAACAAGGAACATCTCTGTTGGTTCAACAATGGTGAAATCCTTCATCATTTCCAAGGGAAAAAATAGGATCGACAATAACAAAAATTTAATCGCAGAGAAGAGGCAAAACGAGGGTACAATTTTGTTTCTCTGCATCTTCTCGCAGAGCAGAAAAGGGATTTTTATGGTGATTGGGAGTTCCGCGAGGAGGAAGAAGAAGAAACGCAATGGCGATGACTAGGGTTCATGAGCCATCGCGATCCTTAGCAGGTAATACATGCACCATTCGGCTGACTGAAATTTTCGGGCGGGCGACCAAGTCTATTTTGGGCTTCTTTCTCATGATGGGTCTCTGCAATGGCGTGCATTACCTTTTGAGACCTTTTTCTCAACCTCGCACTACTTCTGATACGATCGTAAGCCTCTTCTTCTTCTTTTCTCTTCAAATTTCACATCGATTCTTAAGATTTAGGGCTCGTTTTTGGTAGAATAATCTGATTCCTCACATTTTAGGTCTGCTTTTGGTAGTATAATCTGATTCCTCACATTTTAGGTCTGCTTTTGGTAGTATAATCTGATTCTTCTGATAACGGTTCTGGTTTTTGGATGTTTCAAAAATTCACATTCCCAGCATAGAACAACAGTAGGATGGAAATGAGGAAATGGTAGAAAATCTGCCATTATTATTACTATTATTATGATTTTCAGTCAGGTCACTCTGAATTTAAACTTATGTCTCATTGAATCGTCCCTTTGAAAAAACGGATTTGTTGTCAGGTTAGTCAAATTTTGAAGGGAAATTAGTTGAATCTCACATAAATTGAGAAAAACTCAAAAGATGAGGGACTGTTTTATATATATATATATATATATATATTTTACCTTATGATTGTTATTATTTGTTTATGGTCAAAATTGATCCACTGTATTGGGTTCTTGAGAGACTGATAGTGTATTCATGAGTGGCTTCTGCTTTTCAAGTCGCTCTAATAACACCAAGAACAGGGTTCTGTGTTAAGTCATGGAAGTTTTATATACACCAATGGTCTTTTCCCCAATGAAAAGCTTTGCAGACCAAACTGCCTTGTTGGTCTTAGTTTAAATGCTTTTGATTTATAATGTTCGTCTATGAACGCACAGGTTGGTTTGGTTGTTGGAAACTTCATGAGGAAAGAACTCGATCTGTCAATACATAAGACGCTGCGTTATATTGTCGACTTTGGTATGACATGCTATATGTTTGTGCTGGGATTGGAGATGGATCCATGTGTACTCTTCAAAGCACCTACACGTGATGCTAAAGTAGCTTATGCCGGAATGATTTCAACACTCATCTTAGCCTGTTCCACAATCCCATTTATTAGCTTTTCGAAGTCGAAAGAGATCAGTTTCATCCTCTCGCTCTCAACTGTTCTCTCTAGCACAGCTTCTCCTGTGCTAACCCGTTTGATCACCAATCTTAAAATAGGCAGGTCGGATATAGGCCGACTTGTTATTGCTGCTGGAATGCATTCTGATTTTATATCCACTCTCGCAATCTGTATAGGTTATCTATTTTGCCAATGCCAAGAGACGCGTCTCTCCATTATAAATGGTTTTCAATTAGGTTTTGTTCTATTGATCCAGATGATAATGGCGGCGAAGGTTTCACCAATATTCATGAACTGGGTGAATAACGAAAACCCCGAGGGTAAACCTATGAAGGGTCCTCACCTGGTTCTTGCAGTTGCTTTCATGGCCTTCCTTTGCTGCTGCCCTACTATATTTGGTTACAACCCGACTCTCAGTGCATTCTTGGCTGGAACATTTTTACCTCGAGAAGGTAGAGTATCAAGATGGGCAATTGGAAAAATTAACTACCTGCTTACTACTGTTTTCTATCCCATCTTCTTCTTTTGGATGGGGGTTGAATCCAAGTTGAGTGACTTTGAGCCTGGACAAATAATAACATGGGTCAGATTACTTCTGCTTTTTGCTATTGTAACCGTAGGAAAAGTTGTTGGTACTGTCATTGCTGGGGCAATTTTGGGGTTTCATTGGCCTGAATCTGTAGCACTTGGGCTGCTGTTAACCATGAAGGGCCATTTTCATATATACTTGGCCATATCTGCAAAAATAGTAAGTACACTTGCTCAAGGCTTCACCACTTTCTGCTAATGCACTTTCATCTTGATAAATACTATACTAAAAGCGAAACTATTTCACCTTAGAAATGATGAACAAATGCAGGCTGGAAAGATATCTACATCTACGAGCATTGCGATGGTATTTGTAATCTTCTTCACAGTCGTGCATGCTCCAAAAGTTGTAGCTCATATAATTAGAAGGGCGAGGAAACGCACACCTACACATCGAATGGCTCTCGAATTGCTTGACCCATCAAGTGAGCTTAAGATCTTGTTATGTATACATGGACCTCATAACACTGGAGCAGCCATTAACATCATGGAGATTTCTCGGGGGACGGCTAACCCTGGAGTTGTTGTATATGTCACAGACATGATTGAACTTACAGATGAAATAGCAGCCACGTTAGTGCAGGGTGAAGGAGTGGACACTGTAACTGTAACCCACACAGGAGTGACTCAAATGAGAGACCAAGTTACTACTGCATTTCAGAGATATGTAGATGAAAATGGAGATGGAATTACCCTTAGAAGAATGTTGGCTCTCTCAGCATTCAATTGTATGGCACAAGACATTTGCATTTTAGCGGAGGACTTGTTGGGTGCTCTTATCATACTGCCATTCCACAAGAACCAGCGCGGAGATGGGTCGTTGAGCGAGGGCCAAGCAGGTTTCCGCTATGTGAACCGCAAGGTAATGACTTTGAAGGACTGGTAATTCTTCAATCAGTTAGAACTGGTTCATTTCAAGTATATTAGTATGACATGACAATTGTATGATATATACAACTACTAGGAAATTGGTTGATTATATAGGATGTGTCGTGCGAAGAAATCGGATTTTGAGAATTTGTTTTTTCGTACGAACTTTGTCATCGGTGCTTGTTCTAACAAAATTCATTCAAACAGGTTATCAGACACGCCCCTTGTTCCGTGGGAATCCTAGTGGATCGAGGTCTTGGATCAGTAGAGAAAATTTCAAGGTCGTACGTAACCCTGAACGTGGCAGTGATCTTCATTGGCGGTAAAGACGACCGAGAAGCATTAGCCTACGCAGGTCGAGTAGCTAGGCATCCCGGAGTTAAACTCTCTGTGATTAGATTCTTGGTGGATGCTGATGCAGAAAATGCTGCAAGAAGAGCTGGGACTTACAGGATCAGTGTTGCTGAGCAGGAAGAGGAAATGAGACAAGACGACGAATGCTTTGCTTATTTTTATGAACGACACGTGGCTGGTGGGCACGTCGCTTACGTTGAAAAACACATGGCCAGTTCCGCAGAGACGTATTCTACTTTGAAATCACTGGAAGGTCAATACACTCTCGTAATCGTAGGTCGAGGTGGGGGAGTGAACTCGGTGTTAACTTACGGGATGAATGATTGGCAACAATGTCCAGAACTGGGTCCTATAGGGGACGTTCTCTCCGGGTCTGAATTCTCCGCTAAGACCTCGGTTTTGATCATCCATCAACACAATCTAAAAGGTGAACTAGATGGACTTGATGATGATTTTTCAATAATGTAGATGTCAAGAAACCGATGAGATTAGTAGTGATAGAGAATTAGAAGGTAGTTGTAGGGTTGGAATACTGTGATTTGTAGAACTTTAGTTGCTGGAAATGATAGAATAAGTGTAGAATTTGACGCGTATATATACACTTCTGACCATTTGACTTGTTCTGTAAAACAGTGATTTCTTATCAGTTCAAACCCAATCCAAGTTCTCATTGTAATTTACTACCAACATCATGTGCCAGAGATTTGATTCTCTCTAATTTTCTATCATTTAGATCTGATCCCATTCTGCAAATCCCAATTTCTTACCAATTTTCTTTTCAAACCAAGATCTAAGTTAGGATAGGAAACAAGTTTACGCCGTAATCTATTCGAGTCGTTTTAATTATCTCTTCGAATGATTATCTTCTACGATGTTTTAATAGGTGTTGAAGCCTATGACTTCAATAAGCTAACGACATATCATTTGAATGTCACGATATGCTACCGAGTGCCTGCATATGGTCGTGTTTAGTAGGCACAAACCACGACTAATCTAATTGAATTGTGACATATTTTCCCGGTTGAATGAGCACCAATATCACGTAATTGGTATCAAAATTACTATAGTCTACTGTAAAATTTAATTTTACATATAAAGATTACATTACATGAAGTAAGAACTTCCGAATTTGGGTTTTCGAGTATAAAAGTATTCGATTAAATGCTCAAATTTACAAAAATACCCTTAATTTCGAACAACACACAAATTTTAATACAAAATTATTGAAGTTACCTTTTATAAGATCAACAGTGATAGCGGAAATTTTTTACCCGTGAAATATATTTTGAAAAAAATAATTTGATTTAAATCGGTACGAAACTCATTAAATCACATTGGACAAAAGCTCAAGCTTGATGTTACCATCTATGAGAAGGTTGAGAGGGAAGGGAAGATCCAGGGTGACTTTTGAAAATTTGAGTTGAACTGAGGGGCATTTTCGTCAAACCGAGAATAAATTGACCTAATTTGACAAGAAAAAATTAGGGCATTTAGACAAAATAAAAATACGGTCTTTCTTTGAAACAGAGCGAAAAATTTTACTTCCCCTCAAGACCTCTGCCCCGCCCTTCCTCCTCTTCGATTCTCAACGNCATTTTTTTTCTTTCTTCTAATCCCATTTTTCTTCTCTCTTTCTTTTGGGTGTTCTCTCTTTCGTTGCCGTTTGGCCTTTCTTTCTCTCAACTACCCATCTCGTTTGTTTTTAGCTTCGAAACCTCACATGGGTTTGTTTTTCTGTGTTGTGTAGTCGAAGGATTTGCTTCTGTGCGCTAGGATTTGAGCCGGGTTTGCAGAATGGGAGAGTTAAGAATGAGTTTCTTGATGGGGTGCGTAAGGTGGAGGAGTTTCTCAACGATCCTTGGGGAATTAGGGTTAGAGATGGAAAGGGAGCGACGGTTCAGGTCTGGGTTCCGAAGGTTGCGCCGCCTCCCCCACCAGTGCAGCCTGTTGGGGTTGTTGGTGAGGCGTTTATTAGTGGAGCTGATGCGGTCGATGAAATGGCGGCGGCGATGTCGGCTCAGACTAAGCGTATTGCGCTTCAGCGTAAGGCTGCTGCTGCTATGATTGCTGCTGAGGACTATGCCAGGCGGTTTGAATCTGGGAGTTTAGTGGTGAGGGTTTTAGTTTGGATTGTTTTCTTTACCATGTTGAAGATTTGACTCTGTGTTCTTGGTTAATTGATTATGTTCTTGTTGTAAAAATTGTTGTGGAGTAGAAGCTTAGTGTAGGGATTTGTTTTTCCTGTTGTTTTGATGCTGAATTTAGCTAGCTTGATCTTTGCTGATTAGCCAGCACTTATGGTAAGTCATTAGCCCTTTGGTCCTTTTGAATACTTGAACATGCTCCGGATAGATGTTGGGATTTAGTGAGAAATCTATTGAAAATACAACAAATTTACTTAGGATTAATGCAGCTGCTGATGGCAAGTATATTAGTTATTAGGTATTTACTAGATCAGTGAATGACCTGTGCTGTGAGGGCTGCTTCTCATGCCCGAACTCCCTCAGGTTCTCCTTCAGTTCGGAATGTCATTTACGAGACATTTTTAAAGCGCCCTGTCTGCTGTAGTTATAATCGTGTTTTTTTCTCCTTGAACAGGATGCCTCCGGTAGTCTCGTGGGGGAAGAGCAGGGGCAGTCGAATGTGAATGTAATGTGTAGAATATGTTTTGTTGGTGAAAATGAATCTAGTGAGAGAACACGGAGGATGCTTTCGTGCAAAACTTGTGGCAAAAAGTACCATCGCAGCTGCTTGAAATCCTGGGCTCAACATAGGGGTAAGGCGTGGTCACAAGTTTATTTTTAGACGAGAATTATCTTTAACGTTTGCTATGTGCGTGTTGGCAGATCTATTTCACTGGAGTTCGTGGACTTGCCCTTCCTGCCGAGCGTGCGAGGTAATAAGGAATATGCAGCATTACTATATTTTCGCTCTTTATCAGCAGCCTCACTAATTTATTAGTTACCTCGATCTCGAAGACAATGCATTTTTATTTAATCGCCCTGATGGTCTCATTATATACCCTTGATACCGAGGTTAATGCTGACGTGAATGATTTTCATCGTTTAAAGACTTAGTGTTTTCCTTGGTTCTTCTAGAGATAAGAGCACCTTGTCGTGATTTTGATAAATTTTTCAATACGTCCGTGTACTCAGGTATGCAGAAGAACTGGCGATCCAAATAAATTTATGTTCTGCAAAAGATGTGATGGTGCTTACCATTGTTACTGCCAGCATCCTCCTCACAAGGTAGGGAGTGTTTTTTCGCTCGAGTTTTGTATTCCAGTCAAGTAACGTCCTTAATACTGATGCGTGTGATTGAATCTGGTAGAACGTTAGTTCTGGACCTTATTTGTGTCCAAAGCATACGAGATGCCACAGCTGTGAGTCTAATGTTCCAGGAAACGGCCAAAGTGTGAGGTATGCGGTTTATTCTCTTGGATCGTCTGCACTCTTGTTTTAGTTTCTCAATTTGTATCATTGAAAAAGACCCTACTTCGTCATGTTCACCTCATCGTCTGTTGTTCTTACTTTTTGTTCGGGTGGTAGATTTGATGTTTTATTTTGTAAGACACCGTCTCAAATGTGCGAAGACTTGCATTAGCTGAAGATATGCTAGTGATAACGTAAAATGCTGTCTTCCATCGCTTTCAATTACTATTTTTTCCCCTTACTACTTATTAGTAATATTCTTCAAATTTATGTGCATCATGCAATGCCATGTGTTTATTTCCACGGGTTGAACCGTCGAAGACAAGAAAAAATCCGTTTCTTTCGAATTTCCATGAGTGAGCTGTTGAAGACGAAAAAATCTTACGCTTGCCGTTGTAATGCAGGTGGTTTCTGGGATATACATTTTGTGATGCATGTGGTAGATTATTTGTAAAGGGGAACTACTGCCCTGTGTGTTTGAAGGTAATAAATTTTACATCAACACAATATTTTCGGATTTTAAGTTGCTTGTGGGTATCGAAATAGTGGGTGAACTTGTGTGTTCTTTTAGGTTTATAGAGATTCCGAATCTACTCCGATGGTTTGCTGTGACGTTTGCCAGCGCTGGGTGCACTGCCATTGTGATAGTATCAGGTTTTTCCCTACCTGGTTCTTACTCATGAATGATCTATATATTTGCTGCTATCCATGTCATGGCTTTTTATTTTCGAAATTCTTGCTCGACTGACTCACGAATGCGTGGACAAACATATGGAGCTAATCTTTTGTTACGTTTTAGTTCCACGTTTGACACCGAAATGACGGATAAGCCTAGTTATTTATATTGGTAGTTGCTGTTGTAAACTTATGGATTGCACATCAGTTTTAGACCATTGCTGCTTCCATTGGCTCCACTGTAATAGCCCACCTTACAGATGGTGTCATTGTGAAGGTTGTCTAGAATTGTTCTCTTTTGATGTTATGCTTTGATTTCTTCATATATGATACCGATTCGATTTCCTGTTTCAATATATGATACCGATTCGATTTCCTGTTTCAATATATGATACCGATTCGATTTCCTGTTTCAATATATGATACCGATTCGATTTCCTGTTTCAATATATGATACCGATTCGATTTCCTGTTTCAATATATGATACCGATTCGATTTCCTGTTTCAATATATGATACCGATTCGATTTCCTGTTTCAATATATGATACCGATTCGATTTCCTGTTTCAATATATGATACCGATTCGATTTCCTGTTTCAATATATGATACCGATTCGATTTCCTGTTTCAATATATGATACCGATTCGATTTCCTGTTTCAATATATGATACCGATTCGATTTCCCGTTTTAATATATGATACCGATCTTTTAGCTTTGACGTACGAGAACTACACTTGTCTTTGCACTTGCTAAGATCAGTTCTTTTAAATCTTTTACAGCGATGAAAAATATTTACAGTTTCAAATAGATGGGAATCTCCAGTACAAATGCACGGCGTGTCGTGGAGAATGTTATCAGGTTTTCTTAACACCAACCTTCTTCCCCGCCCCCCCGGTGTAGACACTTACGGTTTTGATTTAAATTGTTCTTGAGGCCCTTCAACTTTTTTTTGTTTCAGGTAAAGAATCTTGACGACGCCGTTCAAGAGATTTGGAGAAGAAAGGATGAAGCGGATCGTGATCTAATCGTTAGCTTGAGGGCTGCTGCTGGATTACCCACTCAAGAAGAAATATTTTCCATTTCACCTTATTCAGACGACGAAGAAAACGGTCCTGCGGTTAGTAAGAATGAGTTTGGACGTTCATTCAAACTATCTCTGAAGGGGTTAGTTGACAAAACGCCCAAAAAGAGCAAGGATTATGGGAAAAAATCATCGAATAAAAAATACGCGAAAGAAAAAGCTTCTCGGATTCCTTTGGCTAATGCATCTGAACTAGATCAGAGTTTGGAAGGGCGTAATGAGAAGACTGGTGGTTTGCAACCCGAAAATAATGAAGGACCTGACTCGTATTCGTCTCCGGTTGCTGGGAGTGTTAGCCACAATGAAGGGATGTGCTCGATTAATCAACCAGGGGTGTTAAAACACAAGTTTGTGGAGGAGGTGATGGTAAGTGATGAAGAAAGGACCTCAAAAGTCGTTCAAATCAAGGCGAGGAAGGGTGACGGTGTCGATACTGGAGAAGATTCAGGAAAATATGCGAGTAAGTCGAAGACGGCTAAAGGAAAGAAGCTAGTAATAAACTTAGGCGCACGGAAAATTAACGTTGCGAGTTCCCCGAAGTTTGATGCTTCAAGTTGCCAAAGAGAACAAGATTTGGTGTCCTCAAATGGTATGGTTTTCTTGTTTTAGATTCTAGTATTCAAGATCTAATTTGTATTTCTCTTCTATGTATAGGAGACAAAGTCGATAACTCGAGCCAATCAACACGGCCGAAAGCTGGGGAAACAGAGAAGAGCCTTCCTAGCTTCGGAAAAGTTAGATTTGGATGTTCGGACACGAATTCTGCGTTTGGCAGAGGAAACACTAGTGGCTCTGAACTTGGTCCTCCGAATGGCACTCGCGTATTTTCTCGTAAGAGAAACGTGGAAGGAAACACACCTGCAGTTCGTTCTGACGTTTCCACGGTAAAAGAAGAGAAGGTACCTCCAGGGAAACAACTCGAGAGTGGATCCCATATATGCAACGATGGACACGACGATAATGGTCAGACAGCTTTACCACAGTCGTCTTTGCCCAGGGACTCGAAACCTTTGTTGAAGTTCAAATTTAAGAAACCTCCCCTCGAAAATCAAATTTCTTGTCACGAGGAAGAAAAAAGTTCTGTCAAAGGGCAACGGTCGAAACGAAAAAGACCATCGCCCTTAATGGAGAAAATATCGTTCAACGAAGTCGAAGACTTGGCTCGGTCTCATCAAGATAATTTATTGGATGAGATCATGGACGCTAATTGGATTCTCAAAAAATTGGGTAAAGATGCAATAGGAAAGAGGGTTGAAGTTCAACACCCAACAGACAAGTCATGGTGAGTTTTATTTTTCTAATATGCTCGAAAACCCGAACCAAATCCCGAGCGATCTGTTGGCCTTGATCACTAATTTGTTATATTACATTTGATATGATGTTCAGGCAGAAAGGAGTGGTTTGTGACATGATCGATGGTACGTCGACGTTATCGGTCACCCTCGATGATGATAGAGTAAAAACATTGGAACTCGGGAAGCAAGGAATTCGCCTCGTTCCTCTTAAGCAAAAGAGGTCGAAATCATGAAGGTGAAACCTGTCTGGCCCCCTTAATTATACCTACCATGTTGGGGTTTTCTTTCCCAGTGTATATGCAGCGTGTATGGGTACGGAGACGATTCTTTCGAGGGCTCGAAGGAGAGAGCGAACTCGAGCATTTCATGGAGGCCGATCCTGGCTGGGTAGGCAGTCTCTTCGAATCAGTTCTCCCTTATAGTTGTTGTTTTTAAGCTCTCTGTCATTTTGCTAAGATTATAAAGCTTAAGTTTAAGTTTTAGGATACCATTGTGATAGAATAGGGAATGAATGGACGGACTCTTGTTCAGTGAAACGACCTAGTAGTAGTAGTTGTTGATCGATCCATCGTGAAAATGGGGACGATCTAGAGACACATTTTATCTAAAATTTTAAAATGTCAACATGAGCATAGCTCAATTAATTACGATATTAGTAAACTATTAAAAGATCATAGATTCAAATCTCTATCTTTTATGAAATAGAGATTCGAACCTCTGACCTCTCCTATAACTTACTAACATCTTTAACCAATTGAACTATACTCAAGTTGATACTATTTTTTGTTATTTATATTATATTAAAGATATAGTTTATAAATATATTATTTTTTAAAAAAGTCACAAATATTTTATACTAAGTTATCATTTTTATATTATATTTTAATTTTAAAATTTAAAATTTAATTTGGATAATTTCAGTTAATTGTTAATTTATTATTATTATTTTTTTTTTATAGTTAATATTGGTTATTTCTCCTCGATAAATTTTGGAAATATATTGAAATTTTATTTTTTTTTAATTTTGTAATGGTAATTTTCTAATTTTAATTCATATTTTTTTTAACAAAATTTAAATAATAATAATTTTTATGAAATAAAAGGAACAGAGACATTTTTAGAAAATCAACGATAAACTAACTAAAATATAAAACGTATAATTTAAGATAAAAATAAATAAATAAATAAATCAGTTTGCTTGAGAAATACGAACCCAAATCTGAACTCCTTTCTTGTAGCTCTCTGAGATTCCCTCTTCATACCATCGGAAAAATTTGCCGCCATGGGTTCACAGAACGACGGCGACGTTAGTTGCAGTCCTTCATGGAGCCCCGACGCAAACTGGACGGTCGCCGGTGGCTGTTTGGAGAATACAGTCGTCTATGAATCGTTCTACTCTCCGATCGACGAGGAGGAGACGGTCGAATTCGGCCCCAAGTCGCCTCTTGTTCTGTGCCGTCCCTCACTGGAGTCTGGTCCATGCGAGATCACTCGTGAGTTCTGAAGTCCCCTCTCTCATCTGATTGTTTGGTTTGATATTGTGTTTTGAGTGATTTCAAGTGTTTGAGTTCCGTGGAGGTTTCTCGAAAAAATTAGGATCATAGAATGATACTACGAAAATTGCATTAAGAAACGATAGGTTTTTCATTCATTTATGTAGGTTGTTTCACCTTCTGTTTTATTTTTGCAAGAAAGTGACTATCAACGACAATCTTAGGGCTGTAAGACTAAGTATAGAATTGGTGATTATAAGTCAAGATTAGTGGTGGCTTAAAGCTATCTGATTTGATTTAGTTATCAAAGACCGGAATAGTGATCCTTTTCATGGTATAGCAGTTTCCGGTTACTGGCAGTTGGATGAACTTGGCAATTTATTGTTTATCGAGTCACTTGTCAGTTTTTTTCCAGCTTGTTTGCTCCCATATTTTAATTAAAAATTGAGTTGGCCACATTGAGCATTTCAGATTTTCAGTGATGCCTCTTGAAGGGGTAACTAAAGATCATGGTTTGCAGTTCGTTTTGCGGAAAAGCACGAGATCCGGCAGGTTTATGTTAGAAGCACCGCTCGAGTCTATGAGATGTACTGCGTTACCTCTTCTCAAAATGAAAATGAATATTTGTGTACTGTCCGTTGTGGTGCTGCTTTGAGAGACGAAGAAGTGCTTCACACAAATGGTTTTGATGATGAGTCTGCACGTAGAAATGGGTCTAATGGAGTTGTGACTGAAGCCAATTCACAACGTGGCTGTAACTCGAACACGAATGAAGATGACTGGGTTGAAGTTAAAGCTCCCGATGGCCCAGCCCTCGATTGTAAAAACAATTCTTCTATAACCACGTCTGGTGGAGACTCATTGAGGATGATTAAGCAGGTGTGTTACATTGATCTCACTTATATTTCATTGACAAAAAGCTCATTCTATCCTTTCCATATGTTATTTGGATTCTCATTATGCAATGGCGTTCTCTCCTTAAGGTTCCCAGATCTTAGTTTTCCAACCATTTTAATAAGCGATCGATCTGAAATGTAAGGTTAACTGGTGCGTACTTGGATTAATCTCAATTGACAATAGTTGACCTTGCAACATTTTCCCACTGATTACTGACTAATTCATGGTTGTTGAATTGGAATATTTTATTTGAAGATAGTAACGTAGATGACCAAAGTGTTTATTTAAGAATGTGCCATTAGCTCCTAGATGTGTTGAGTCCCCTAAATCTTGTAAGGGATGTGTAACGCTCAAGCCCACCGCTAGCAGATATTGTCCTCTTTGAGCTTTCCCTTTTAGGCTTACCCTCAAGGTTTTTAAAATGTGTCTGCTAAGGTGAGGTTTTCACACTCTTATAAAGGGTGGTTCGTTCTCCTCCCCAACCGATGTGGGATCTTGCATGATGTTACCATTGGACATAAAATGTCAATGCTTGGTGATATTTGATACGTGTTTCTTTTTAGTTGCATTCCATTTATTAATGTTCACATTGCTGGAAACTAATTGTGTACATGGATGAATTCTACCAAGGAAAGGAAGGAAGGTTTAAATTTAAATTGCAAAGTAGTAGGAAAAGTTCAAGATATATAAACTTCTAAATTTGTTTGTATGAATTCTTTATTGATGAAGCATTTTTTCCCAGGACTTTTATGAGGCTACAGCAGAAATAACGGATGCAAATCCTTGCACGTCTCTTACAATCCGTCTTCTTTCACTTCAGAATAAAAGTATTGTATATGTAGATGAAATCTATGTGTTTGCCAATCCCGTTGATTTAGAGGAAGAGAGCCCACTGAAGAACTCAGCTCAAAGTTCTCAAAGTTCTTTGATGTCCATGCTTGTCCCAACCCTTCTGCAGTTATCTAAAACTACTGAAAGTAGTAAGAGCAATGGTAGCCGTAATTCTAATGAGGAGGGAATTCATATATTAACCAAGATTGGGTCAAATGCTCTCGATTCAACCGATAGTGTAACTGGACTTGAGCAGGAAGGAAAATCTTGTGTAACCGTTGATGATGAAGTGAAATTTCATGAAGAAAAAGAGTGTGACAGATCTGTACGTCAGCCAGAGGTGCATCTACAAGTTCCTGTTACAGAGAGAATGCACGATGAACCACTTCGTCGTATTGAAAACGTTTTGGGTCAGCTTGTTTCTCGAATGGACAGAATAGAGAATTGTTTTTTAAGGTTTGAAGGAAATATGCTAAAACCCATTAACAGCATTGAAGGGAGGCTTAAGCAGGTTGAGCAGCAACTTGATGTTGTAACTAAGACGTCACATGGTTCAGAATGGCCATCTTGCTACAGAATGTCTGCTCCGAGCTTTTCTGCTATCGAGTCAGCTTCTAACTCGTTCTATAACAGTGGAAACGATCATCCCAGTTGTGGACCGGATCAAAAGGAACTACGTTCAGGTACATCACCCATTGCACTTGATGTATCCAGCTCAGGGGGTTCGTCACTGTTGCGTCCAAGTCTTGTGGTAACTGCTCCTGAGTTTTCAAACGTTGATGATTATGATCAGGGGAATGTTGTGATTGCTGCTGCTGAGTTTTCAAATGAAAATGATGACAGCCAAGAGAATCGAACCCTGGAGGTTGCGGTGGATTCGTCAAAGAGTAAACCAAAGCCATCAATCGATGATGTATTAGCATCTGCTCTCGCTCAGTTCACGTTATCATCGTCTTCAATCAGCATTCCAGAACATTCAAAAACTGTAACCGTTAGATCTCCAGACCTTTCAAATGAAGATGGAAACAATCACAAGAAATCTTTGTCATGGGACCTGTCTGAAACTAGAATAGATCATATAAGCTGTTCCGAAGAAATGGATAACACACAATGCACAGCATTCTGCTTCACCCTCTCTGTCTTCTACCAATTGCAGGAATTCGAGCCCTTCCCGGCATGATTATTCTTCCAAAATTGCTGATGGAGACAACAAACCAGTTCTCATGAGCCGGGAACGCAAGTATGAGAGCGCCGATGGTGGTCTCGGAGTTGCTTTAGATGAACAAATGGAGGAACTTGGAAATGTGGAAGTTATTGATGAAACAAGTGAAGATTGTCTTTCAGAGAAGAGGATTCCCATCCACACTCTTCATCATCAACCCGAAAACGACGCAGATAGAACCAATGCCAACACCGATACAAAAGGAAGCTGCGACATAGACATAGTACACGACGTTCTCGGATTTTCTCGTGACACGTCCATTGTGAACTTCGAGATTCCAATCCTGGATGTAAGCTTCACCTCCATTGCAGATTCATGTTCTGACAATACCCTCAAAGACCTTCTGGGGGACATGGCCGAATCGAGTTATAGAGCTCGTAATCCAAAGGAACGTGACGATGTTACTCCCAATGGCGAGCAACGTGATCTCATTTTGGTTGAGGAAGAAGGTCAGGAGAATGCTAGCTCAACAAATGGCCCTATATCGGTTGATATGAACTACTATACCATCATGAGCGACCCTGTAATTGGTGATGGTGAAAATCTGCGGGGTTACTGCAACAATAATACAGTCATCTGGAGTCTTATATGATTAATTTCTGGTATATTTCTTATATGGTGGATGTGGGATTGTGTGTATTTGTAAATAAATCTTTTTTAGCCCCTAAGTATTTTAACTCGATTTGCTTATTTTTTCCTAATTTCTTTGTTAATTTTTAATAAGAAATAGTTTTTTTTGGGTGGTATTTTTTAAGTTTTTAAAAAAATTTAGTGATATTTTTTAAGTCTTTAATTTCTTTTAAAAAATATTATTGAAATTTTAGAAAGTTTAAGCATATTTTTAAAAGTTTTAAGAGTATTTTTAAAATTGAACTTTTTTCATCCAGGGATCACAGACCGACTATAAAACCCTATTCAATAAGTGGAACGCAGCGCAACCGAACGTGAGCTGCTATACCGAATCCTCCATTTCCTCGGTAAAGGGCTTTTTTTTTTTATTCATTGATTTTTTTTTTTTTTGGGTGTTTTTGAGATTTTTTTTTATAAAAAAATTTATTTTTGAGATAAAAGTTGAAAGTTGATGTATTTTTATTAATTTAATAATGTTGGAAAAATTAAAATATACTTTGGGTTATATGGAAATTTGTTGTTGTTGTTGTTTTTTTTCTTTTTTTCTTTTAAATGAAAATGAGAAAATATTGGAAATTTATTAAACGATAATTCCAATATAATTTGAAAATAGGGAGAGAAAATGAATTAAACCGCGCAACGCAAAACATAAGAAACTTTCGACCGCGAGATGAGTGTGGAGAATTGAAATTCGGCTTTCCGGCGGAGGCTGTGCCGCATCTCGAAGCTTTTCTTGTAGCGAGTTGAAGGAAAAGATCTGATTTCATCTGAAGAAGAGAAGGAAGAAGCAAATGGAAGCCGCCGTGGTCGACCCTGGCTCCAAGCTTCTCAAAGCCGGACCTGCCATACCGGATCAGGCTCCTTCTATGGTATTTTGCTTCAACTGCTTTTCTTTTTTTTCTTTTTTTCTTTTCTATCTGCCTGGATTTGTATTCCACCGCTGCGAACAGTTGAATGCAAATTCTGCATTTCAATTGTCGACGATTATTGAAAAGTGTTTAAATTAATAGCTATTTCCCTGAGAAACCATTTGCAAAGGGCTTTTTCTTTTTCTTCAAGAGACTAGCGGAATGGTGTGAGAAGGTTGTTCTGAATTGAAGCTGAGTACTCTTGGTTCTTGGTTAGGTTAGGGAAGTCGTAAGCTGAGGGTTGTAAA
Organism: Cucurbita pepo subsp. pepo; assembly: GCF_002806865.2. Taxonomy (NCBI): domain Eukaryota; kingdom Viridiplantae; phylum Streptophyta; class Magnoliopsida; order Cucurbitales; family Cucurbitaceae; genus Cucurbita; species Cucurbita pepo. The sequence goes on along the minus strand of NC_036649.1, from coordinate 7,391,580 downwards.
CATAGAGTTTCATACTACTTTACATTGGAAATGATTTTTTCTTTTTAATTGGAAAACGGTTTTTAGTTGGGGATTTTTCTCTTAATTCTTCTTAATTTCTCTCCACATGTCTCAGATAATTCCTACCCACATGAAACGAATGCCTGAGGATGGATCAGTAACTGAGAATTCACAATTTGAGGACGTGACTGTTGATCCGGTTGTCCGGGGGTTCATTAAGGATTGGGATGCTATGGAGGATTTGTTGCACCATGTTTTATATACTGGACTTGGATGGGAAATTGGCAATGAAGGACAGATATTGTTTACAGATCCACTTTCTACCCCCAAGGTCGGTCTCAGTTAATTTCACTATTTATTACTCAAAAGCAAATAATGGTATTCTTTTCATTAAGAATCAGTGGCTTCAGCTTTCTACCAATTCTTTGCATCATTACTATATATTTTCCGCTGATTTGAATAAGTGATTTTTCTAAAGGTAGTGTTAGATGCGAGATGATACCATTCGTAGTTATAACCTAATTTTGTTATGTATTTATTGTCTATTCAAATCCTCCAAAGGCTTCTATTTTCGTGTGAGGTAAACGATCATCTCTCTAGGCCTGTGATTGATCCATATAGGCCAACAATAGACAATACCTCCCCCTTGAACATGGCTAACAAATTTCATTGGACTCTTCTCTACTCTTGAAAGCGCAAGTTTTCTCAGAATTTTAAATTTTAATGGTAGTTCACTTAGAATTCTTTTGGTTATGGAGGACCCAACTGCCACAATTAGTATGCGTCATATAGCAAGAGTAATTTTGAACATGTGGACCATCTATGCAAAGGTGGTGAAGAAAGAGCGTCAATTGATAGAAAAATACTTGCTTCCCCTTGGGGTTATACTGTACTCGAAAGAAATACATACACGTGTGCATGTTTTCTTCTCTTCAAGGAAAATGAGAGACATTCTGTTTTCCAGGCTATCAGAGAACAGTTGGTGCAATTGATGTTTGAGACATTCAACATCTCAGGATTTTATGCATCTGAACAAGCTGTATTGTCACTTTATGCTGTAGGGCGTATATCGGGATGCACTGTTGATATTGGACATGGGAAAATAGGTACATGACCCACATCTGAACAGATCCTTACTAGAGCTTATGGCCTGTATTTTTGTCAAATATTTATCAACTTCTGTGGAATTCATATCCTTGCTTCTTTCAATGAATAGTTTTGCCAATGGATGTTCGAGTTTATTTATATAATATACAAAGCAAGGTATTAACTTGTTCCTTAGATAGAAGGATATAAAGATAGAGATCATGCATTAATATCTTTTAAAATTATAACTTACGAACATTACCTAGTTTGGGTTAGTTGGTTGGTTATAATGTTTTGTAGTCATGCAAATAGGAAATGCAATGTTGTACCTGTTACTCATAGCTACATTAAATAAACAAGGTAGGTCCTGTGAGAATGTTCAAATAAAAAAATTGAGAGGCAGTGGTCATTTTGACACACGAATATAAGGATGAACAGGGTATGAGGTGGCGTTATGATTAAATTCTCAGCCTTGCAACAGATTCTCAGGTTAATTTGGCTCCTGTACTGGCTCATCATGTTGGACTTGTCTTGTTCCCTATTATTTACTCAGAAAGACACATAATTTCTTACAAGGCACCCTTCCAAATTTTTATATCACTAAACAGCTTTCTTTTACCTTTACTTGAAAGTTCCAAGATGTGGGTTAAAAATATCATCTCTAATATTTTTCTTTAACCATTTCAAGCTTTCAATACAAGAAGCATAATTATTGTCTATATTGCCTTTTGGCTTCATGACCAGATATTGCACCAGTAATCGAAGGAGCTGTTCATCACATTGCGTCACGAAGACTTGAAATTGGAGGCATTGATTTGACAAGGTTGCTTGCACAAGAACTTGGAAAATCTCACCCAATGGTGAATATCAGCACAGCTGATGTTGAGAAAATAAAAGAATTGTATACTTGTTGTGCTGAAGACGAGTTGGCTTATTCAAAAATTGGAGATTCATGTCAGCTCGAAACACACACCCTTCCCGATGGGCAGGTTTGTATTTGGATTTACATCTCAATAATTGTTGTTTTACTAGACCCAAGTATGTCTTTATGCATGTGCTAACAGTAACTGATTGTTGAGCTGATTTAGTTGGGGGTAGAAAGCAAAAGAGGGGGCTGTGTATGCTGAGTTGAGTTGCAAGTGGCAACAGCTTATTAAGAAAAATTAAGTAAAATTTCTATGCAGGCTTAGGCTTATTAGGCTTGTGTATGTGGTGGTTCTACTCGCAGCATCTTGTGAAGACGTATGAAGTAAAATATCTAACCAGGCCTTGGCTTATCAGGCCGTGAGGGTGTATGCTTAGAGAGTTGCTTGGACTAACCGTTCTTTCCTAAATGTTTCAGATTTACTCTGCAAAGTTCCAATTTCTCAAGTCATCACATTCAGTCTCACAAGTACCATGTTAATTCTAATAATGGGAATCCTAATAATTAAATGACTTACTGCTTGGATATGAATGAGGAACATGAAGATAGACGACTCTAGCAAATATTATAGAAGAATAGGGGAACGGTACATGTATTTCAAATCATTGTGTCTCCTTTCTCCTTTGATGATTAAAATGCAACCTAAGAAGCACATGTGCAATAACAAGTCGAGGATACGACACAACATGGACACAATGACATGTCATTTTGAAAAAAGCTTGGACACAAACATGACAATTACACCTTTATTAAATATACTTTTTTTAGAATTTTATTTCATTTTTATACTGAAAGGAAATTCAAAGTCTATTAGTAAAAGCTTGGACACAAACATGACAATTACACCTTTATTAAATATACTTTTTTTAGAATTTATTTCATTTTTATACTGAAAGGAAATTCAAAGTCTATTAGTTTATGTGTTTATAGTATTTCATTCTATTTATGTGTTTATTTGTTTAACAAAGTAGGTTCAAGTGTTTTATACGCTGACTAATGTTGGACTCATATTCACTTTATACAACTAGTATCAAACACATGTTTATTGGGCTAACAAATGTTTCATATGTGTCCAAGTGACAGATATGGACACATTAACCAAACTAAAGTGTCTATGCTTCTTAGGTTGCAACTAATTGTTTTCTATTTAATATTTTGCCTCATTGCCTTCTACTGTCGTGAATCGTGTCTGGATTGAGTGTCTGTGAATAATCATTTCGCGGAAGATTTTAAAGTGTTTGTCCTTTTTTTTTTTTCTTTTGAGTAAAAAAGTCTAGGGTTGGGGAACCCCTAAACCCAAGAGAAGGAAGTAAAGTCTATTTTGCTTTTTTAAAAGAAGCTTATAGATGAAGAATACTTGGATCGTATGATAACCAGACATTTGAAATGAGTACATACATGATTTTGAAACACTCAATCAACCACTTAAACTTATTGCTTTAATTATCTTGCCTATCTGTTGTCTGGTTTCAACTCCACGTAATTGCCTTATAGACTTATAGTTTCCTCTATCCTCTGTATTGCATTTTTCCCTCAACTACGTGAAGTCTTCAAATTATGATCTCTATTAATTAGTCCTCTCTATATAACGTTTGGCCATTGATTTTAGGTAATAACAATTGGAAAAGAGAGGTATACTGTCGGTGAGGCACTATTCCGGCCACAAATTTTGGGTTTGGACATGCAAGGAATTGTCGAGCAGCTTGTTCAGACTATTTCAACCGTGTCCTCCGATAACCACCGGCAACTACTGGAAAACACTGTTCTATGCGGAGGCACATCTTCAATGACTGGTAATAATTGACATTAGCCTTTTCTCCCTTTTCTAGAGTTACATTGTTTTACCTTTTCAGTTCTCTTAAATATTAAATGTAAAAACTAGTAACCCAGGACTTCTGTTTAGTATTCGAAGCTAAGGCCTTTGTTTTCAAGAATTTTTTTTCAAGTGTAGAGCTTTCTATGTTAACATTTAAAGGGAACAGATCCATTTACCACGTAGCGATGGGTCGTGTCAAAACTACTCCTTATGATTATTTATGTGAACGGCACGGTATACCTGCTAACTTTCTGAATGAAGCTAATGAAATTGATGATGTGAACTCTTCTTTAGTCATTATTCCGAGTTGCTGATATTTCTACTGTGTTTACAATTTACCATTACTTTGGGAGGGCATTGAGCTCTGTCCATGCTATGTGTTTGTTTTGTTTTATTCTTGAAGAAAGCTATTCCTGTATATTACCTTACAGTCGGTAGTTTGTTACCTTGTGCAGGATTTGAAGAAAGATTTCAGAAAGAAGCAAGTCTCTGTTCATCTGCTGTTCGTCCTGCTCTTGTGAAGGTAATATAATCCCTGACGAAATAGAAGGAAACAAATTTGAGATTGTTTGCCTGGATTAATGACAAGCAAACTACACGAAAGGCATACCGCAGCTCCTGAACCTTTACAGTCGAGCATATTCAATCCTGAACCTCTTCTTTTCCACCAGACCGCTCGTGCCCGCCCCCATAGCCACACGGGCTCGCACTTGCTGCTCTTGCCTTTTCGAATTATATGCTCGAGTTATATGAAACTTTCACTCCTACAATTACTTATTCGAAACGTTCATTCCTTTTGCAGGCTCCAGAATATATGCCAGAGAATTTGTCCTTGTATTCAGCATGGATTGGAGGTGCTATACTTGCCAAGGTTGTCTTCCCCCAAAATCAGCATATAACCAAGGCAGACTATGATGAAAATGGGCCTTCGATTGTTCATCGGAAGTGCTTCTAATGACCTTCTCTAATATAAATCTTGCAGTATTTATCTATCGTCCCACTTTTAGAACATTATATCGATGTATAATGGTAGGAAACTAGTTAAGTACTATGGGGGCTTGATAGTTGTAAGAGTATGGATGTGTATTTACCCTAAGTTTTAGTCATCACATCTATTAATTATGCGACTTTATAGGGTTGGATTCTGTTATTGTAAGTCATCTTTAACAATATCATGCTAGGGATGAGATTTTGGATCCTTTCATCTAGAACTTGAATGAATGCTCTCTGTCTCTCTCTGTTTCTGTGTGTTTGTCTGGATCTTCTTTGATATTTGTTACAAAAGAGTTCAAGTCAATGCTAAAAGCATGGAGTAGTTCTTTTGTAATGAAAAAGACTCGTAACAGCTAAAACTCATTGTTCTTAGATATTGTCTTCTTTGGCCGGTTACGTATTACTGTTCTTAGATATTGTCTTCTTTGGCCGGTTACGTATCACTGTCGGTCTGATGGTTTTAGGTCTGATGGTTTTAAAATGCACTATGGAGAGGTTTTCATATCTTTATAAAAAATGTTTTGTTCTCCTCTCCAATTGTGGGATTTCAATCCACCCATCCTTTGGGGCTAGTGTCCTCGGCTGACATGTTGTCCGGTGTCTGGCTTTTGTACCATTTGTAAGAGTCAAAATCCACCGTTAGCAGATATTGTCCGCGTTATCCTATTACATATCGTCGTCAGTCTTGTAGTTTTAAAACTCGTATGCTAATGAGAGGTTTCCACACCGCCACATCGTCAGGTGTCTGGCTCTAATATCATTTGTAATTGCTCAAACTCATCGTTAGCAGATATTGTCTGCTTTGACTTGTTACATATCACTATTAGCCTTACGATTTTAAGACGTGCGACTCGTTACATATCGTCATCAGCCTTATAGTTTTAAAACGCGTCTGTTAATGAAAAGTTTTCACACCAGCACATTGCCTGATATCTGACTTTGTAATAGCTCAAACTCACCATTAATCGATATTGTCCACTTTGACCTGTTACATATCGCTGTTAGCCTTACGATTTTAAAACATACTACCCGTTACATATCATTGTCAGCCTCATAGTTTTACGACGCGTTTGCTAATGAAAAATTTTCAAACTCTTATAGAGAATAATTCGTCTCCCTCTCCCATAGAAATTTTTTTTACAAAAAAAAAAAAAAAAAAAAAAAAACAAAAAAAAAAAAAAAAAAAAAAAAAAAAAAAAAAANCTTTATTCAATTTATTGTTGATTAATACAACCAATCTTGACCTATAACAAAAAATAAAACGAAAAACTAATCAATCTATGGCTTCAGCTTTATTCATTTATTGCTGATTAATTCAACCAGTCTGTGGCTTAAGATCTTTCAACCATTGCTATAAGTAACCCCACTGTATGACTATCCCAATAAAAAAAGTAAGGAACGAACCACTAATCCAAATCCCTAGATTCAACGTGGAATCGCTCCATCAAATGCTTATGAAAAGTATAAATTATTTGAATTTACAGTGACCCAATCAAGCATTTGCAAAACTGGATCCGTCGTCTCTTCTTCATCGTCGTCCAGGGCACTGTGGTGAAACCCTTCCTCTATTCTTCAATCTGGCATTTTTACAGGAAGCTTCGGCTTGGGTGGGTTTATCGTCTGCTTTATCTCTGTGGACAAGATCGATGTCTTGTAGAAGAATCTCCTGACATGGGAAGCTTTTGCTGCAATCGAATTTCACAGCCACTTCCGAACCGCTTGTGCCTCTGATGTTCTGGTACATTACATTACTCACTTGTACTGCTTCTGCCTGTTACGTGTTTGATAAAATGCTTAGCAGAAATTTTTCGTGAATATTGAAGCTGTAGGCTGTGCTGATTTGGGTTTTTGAAGTGTTTACCTGTTGTGTACATGGTTCTTTCTGATCACAGTAGTTTTGATCTATGATTATTGGGTTGGTCACATTGTCCATCACAATGTTCTGGAATATTATGTTTTCTGCATACCCTTTGCCTCCCTGTACACCAAACTGTTGGATTAGAACTAAAGAGATCTTTGATAGATAGTTCAAGTCAAATCAAAACATTAAATCTAACTCTTAAGTTGTGTTTTCTAAGTTGAAATTGTCTTCAAGTTATCAATTTTGTTATTTATTTGACTTCTTATGTAAGAAGAAAACAATTATTTTGCACAAAGTTTGTAGACCAAACTTGAACCTAAAGAACCAACGCAAACAAGATGCAGAAGTTAAAAAACCAATAAAACAAGACCTGAAATAAATAAAGAAGATCAAAGAAAGAGTAGCAAGGCATGGCCCATTGATTTCTTTTGCTGTTTATCTTTCTCTTGTGCAGAAACTTCCATAATATGTTCATCTTACTGGTTCACTATGTTTGAAATCTGTTCAAAGCCCAATTCTTAGCTGACTAGCAGGGGAGAAAGCAAACCAAACTTCCCCCCTCCCTCCTGAATGCCATTGACTTGTGAAAAAAAACTGAGAATTGTTTGGTAGGTTTGAAAAGCACATGATACCTATACTCATACAGGTTTTGAGTTGGTCAAAAAGTAGAGGATTAAGTAATGTGCAGGTCAAGTTCTGGTGTCAAAATCAGCAGGCACAAACACTGTTGCTTTTGCATCCAGTAAACTTCCATCATTTTCTGATTTTTGAGTCTTAACAAAGTGAAATATAGCTTCAATTTTCAACTCAAAACAAGCCATATTTACTGTTCTAAACAAGTTTTCTTTGTATACCTGCCAAGTTTTGATTCTCACTCCATTTGATGTTCCTTTAAACTTTGCTGTATCAACCACCACATTAGAAACCTCAGCTTCTGATTTTCCAGCTCCCAAGCTTCCAATACTGCAAAACAAACCAGAAACAGAAAAGAAAACAGTCAATAAAACAGACCCCAATGAATCAAATTATCCAAGTTGTAGAGCTGTATTATTGAAACCTGATCCCATGGCCCGGTCCACAAGTTATGCCCTTTGCTCGAACATTTTTCGACCCACTTACGATCGAAATACAGTCATCACCTTGAAAAAAAGAGTACAAAGATAAAGTTATGAACTAAAAGTTATGAAGCTTTTAGGTATAGGAGTACCCTACCAGTCATTATAAGACAGTTTTGGATGAGAATGATTTGTGTGGCCGTGACATGAATGCCATCAGTGTTGGGGCTGTTTCCTGGTGCATAAATCCATAGATTTAGAGCTTTGACATTGCTGCATTTCTGAAAGGAAAGATGCATCTTTTGTGCATTTCTGAACCTCAGCCCTTCCACTCTCAGATTGGTACATTGATAGAAAGTAACAGCCTAGAGAGAGAGAGAGAGAAATTAGCTTCAAAGTTAATGGGGATGTTCTTATTGTTAGAACACGACTCTCCACAATGGTATGATATTGTCCACTTTGAGCATAAGTTCTCATAACTTTGCTTTGGGCTTCCCCAAAAGGTTTCATACCAATGGAGAGAGTATTATTCTTTTGTTTATAAACCATCTAACACTTATTTGTTCGAAGTTTCAAAACCACATAAGCCTTACTGTTGGAGCTTCCTTGCAGGGCTGAAAGAACAAGAGAAAAGGAAGAAGAAATCCATTAACACACAAAATGAGTTGTGATTGAAAATTTACTGAGGTAAAATTGAGAAACTCACAAGGGTTTTGTTGACTTTGCATGAATTTAACCACCATTTTCTTCCATTTCCATTAATGGTGCCTTTACCTTCCACTGTAAATTCTGCTAGATTTTCAAATACAATCCAATGCCTTCTGTCTTTCTCGTAATCTGATATATGTGGGGAGGCTTTTATTGTCCCTTCAATCTTCCAATTTAAAAAAAAAAAAAAAAAAAAAGGAAAAAGTAATTATTAAGAGAAAATAATAATATTATTATTATTAATTAAAAAAAACTTAATTTTCATTTTTCCAAAAATACCAGAATATTTCAGTTTCCTAAATAATTGTGATATTAAATGAAAGAAGATAAAGTCAAAATTTAAATAATAAATATTTGTTAAACCGAAATATAAATTGCTAATAATAATAATAGTAATAAAATGGAGCGTTGAAATGCAATTGAAGAAATTTAAAAAAAGCCGTTAACTATATTAAATAAATATATTAATAAATACAAAAGGAATTTATGATGAATTATTACAAAGAATTTAATGTTTTCTTTTTGGACAATAGGAAATATTATTAATTTAATTCAATATAATTACGTAAATTCAAATAAATCATATAAGAAAGGAAAATAGAAATTTCTTCCTAAAAAAAATAAAAAAATAAATAAAATAACCAGCTCCATTAATAATTCAATTAATAATTCAATATTAATTGACCTGTACTCGATTCTTTTTCGGTATTAACTGTTATTTTGTCTCATTCATTATTAATAAAAAAATTATTTATAAATAATGAAATCTTTAATCAATTTATAAGAAATATAATTCATCTTAATAATATTTTTAAAATTATTGTAAAATTAACAAAATTTAGAGATTAAATTAATACTCAAAATGTACCTTAAATACAAAAGGAGAGTTACAAGGCCCCGAAAATGTGATTGGCTTAAGATGATAAGTTCGATCATTAGGAACCAAAAAGATGGCATTCGTGGACGAACAAGCTTCCTTCCAAGCTTCTTTAAACGCCTGAAATAATTAAATACGTAACATTTCGACTTCTACTACTTTTAACTCAAACTCATTAATCCCATTCAAAAAAAAAAAAAAAAAAAAAAAAAAAAAAAAAAAAAAAAAAAAAAAANCTATCGTCTTCTCCATCGCCCATTGCCCCATAATCATCCACGTTAAATATCTCCGACGACGCCACGGGCGACGAAGCCATTTTCTCCAACCTCGTTGTCAACATGCTCGAGAATTTGGAAGAGTACCCATAATGCTGGTGATCACGATCCTTCCCATCACCACGGTTAATCAAAGGGGGAGGATCAACGTCAGCGTACGAGCTAGAGCAGGCCGAGAAAAACTCAAAAACGACAATGGCGATGAGAAAGGGAAGACGACAACGACGACCGAGCAATCCCCGACACATGTTAATGGGAATTAAAAGGTTTGAGGGGGAAAAAAAAAGGAAGGAAGTAGGAAAAGTTTTGATGGAGTTGTGGGTGGCCAACTGAATTGAAATCAAAAACATGAAATGTACTTTAAGATTTGTGGGGTTTTTTATAGGAACAACAGAGTTTTGGATTCAAAAGCAAGAGATTCATATGCAAGGATGAGTTGGCCGGTAGCCGACTTTTGGTCTTTTATTTATTTATTTATTAAATTTTAATTTTAATCTCTATTTATTTATTAATTAAATGTATTAATGCATGGATTTGCATGGATAAAACCCTATTTCTTAATTAAATTAATTCTGCCAATATGGAATAATTTGTTTCAATTTGTTCCATTATAATTAAAACTATATCTAATACGCAGAAATATGGTTGTGTTTATTTAAGGTATTTTTTTAAAATAAAAATTTTCATAATTTAAGAATAAAATTTAAGAGTAATTGACCTATATTTAAAAAAAAAAAAACATTAGTTTTTTTTTTTAATTAAAAAATTAATTTCTTGTTAATTCTCTGTGTCATTAAGGGAGTCGATAGAAATTTAGAGGAAGATTAATTTTATATTATTTCTAACAATTTAATGAAATAAATCACTTACCGATTGAACGAGAAATTTAATTTTGTTTCTTCTTTAAAATTCAACAAATTTGTAAGGTGAGGATTCGTACGTTTCTCGCTTTTTTCATCAAAATGTTAAAATTGTTTTGTTGTTCGTAATAATTAATTTACGTGACACAAAATGTATTTAAATTATTTTTATGTTTTTACAAAATTATACATTATTTTTTTAAAGAAAATTTCTCAAGTTCTACTATAACGGGACTCGTTTTAATTCATTTTCTCGTAAACAAAATACTTCTCTGAGACATTTCGGTCGTGTTCTTACTTCATGATTTATTGAGATAATGTCTAAATTTGACCAAAATAATTAATAAAAAAAACATTTAGATAGGGTTTATGTTAGGTAAAATTCAGTTTTCAGTTATATTTTCATTAGGGGAAAAATATATTTGTATATCTATATATATATATATTTATTTATGTAAAAGGCCAACTATATACGACCAGAAAAAGTCTTTTATTATTATTATAATTAAACAAATAAAAAAATAAAAAATATATATTTGTTGTGATAATGGACCAAAATGCCCCTATTTTGCCCTATAAAGTTGAATCATAATTAACGGGTTCGTCTAAAATTTATAAGTTACCATTTTAGTCACGTATGGTATCTCGAAATTTTAATAGCGTATCATGTCCTATTTGTTAGGATCACACAACAACGCACACTCGATCTAGATGAACACAAAGAACAGGATAAAAAAAAATGCACGAAAAGTTTTGTATTGATGACTGCACAAGTACGTTACAGAGAATATAGAAAATACATTGCAGGCTAAAAGTTTTGTATGGATGACTCCAAATACGTAAGAGAATACAAAAAGAGGAGAGCTTTTTACCAGATATAACTATATACCATATATAACTTTACTGTGTATACCGTTCACTAAGCTATAAATAACAACTCCATAACCTAACCCTATTCCCAAGATTTGAACGAGGATTTAAAATCTAGAGTCGACTTGATGATCTCGACATCCCCTCATACTTAATACGAGTATTTTTTTTTTAGCATATTTTGTCATTACTCACATATTTTTTTAGAAAAATTCTCGAGAGGTCACCAACATAGAATTGCTTTAAGCTAAACACAACTTTGGATAACTATAATTAAGCACTGCGCACGTAATTGGTATAGATAGTAATTATAAATTATTTTAAACATCTTAACCATCGTATCCTCATGTTACTCTCGTGCAAATACACGTAAATTGTGTCTATTTATATCAAATCTACTTGAGCTAAAATATAAGTGTGTATATTCCATATCGCAATCTCAATTTTATAGAAATTTTACCAGCTCAAGCAATTATCAATACGCGCATACACGAACTTTTTACCCGATCATTGAACCCACATAAGCCAAATTTACACATGATCTCGGTGCTGAAATTCATAGTACGGTGATAATATATATACTTCTTCCATTCAGCATTTGACACGTTATTAGCTGATATATTATTTTATAGATTTTATACTATTCGTAAATGTTTGTTGACGGAAAAATAATGAATCGAGACAGAATGAAAAAGAAATCAAGAACCGAAATGACGATCGCTATCCCTATCGAAAGACGTCGATGAATGAAAAATTGCGAAATGGGTGAGAGTTTGAAAGAGAGGTTGGAGGGTATGTTGGGTAAGTTAGGGGAAATTGACAAAGTATGGGTGAAAAATGGGAACTTGCGTGGTGGGTCAAAGAAGAAGAGGAGACCCATAACTTACAAACTTGGCGTGGGTGTGTTATTATAGAGCTAAAGGGCATGGGGCTTATGACAACTACTTTTCGGTCTTGTGTTGTCACATTTCGACTTCTCGGGAATTCGTCGATTTTCTTTCGTGACGATTGAAACTATCTCGAGACTTTTGAAGAGAGCACGTTACGTTCATTAATATTAACTTGAATATTAGGGGTCGAATATGTCTTCAGTTTAGTTTGATTTAGAAATTTTAAGAATCGATCGAGTTGACTCGGTTTAGGGTTTGGGACACTTTTGTCCTTTTCGGCCACTAGCCTCCAACTTTTCCCTCTCTTCTGCTTGAACCTAGTACATGTTGAACTCTCCCCTCTCTCTTGTTTCAACCTGAAGGATCTCGTCTTATTCTAATGGTAAACGTGGAAAAGCCTCTCACTAGTGAATTGACCCAAACTTGGTTCGTGATTCTGAGAATTGAGTTGGGTTAGGTTGCCTGCTAAATTCGAGTTAGACAATAGGGGTGTACCAACAACTCGACAACCCGAACCAACCCAACAGGGTTGGGTTGGTTTGAATTAGCATTTCGGGTAGGATTTGGTTCATTTTTCTGAACCCGAACTAAATCGGTTCAGTTTCGGGTTCGTAGATAAAACCTTCGAGTTGACCCGAACCAAATAAAAATATATAAATTATGTTACAATTTTCGCTTGTAGTTTTTTATTAATTTTTTTAATGTGAATAATTATAGATCTGAACTTTTAATATATTTTATCTAAGATTGAATCCGAATCCGAATAATTATAAATGGTGGATAAATAAAACTTAAATTTTTTTTTGACAACTCAACAACCTAATCCCAACCCAACCCGAAAATAGGGTTGGATTGGATAAAAAAAAATCTCTCAACCCAACCCAACCCGAAAATAGGGTTGGATTAGATAAAAAAAAATCTCTCAACCCAACTTAACCCTGATCATGTACACTCTTATTAGACGAGGTAGACATTCCATAAATCCAAATCTAAAAAAATCTCCAAATTCAATGCGCATTACAACTCATACTCAACTCTACTATATATATAGTTTAATTTGTTAAAACATAAACCTTTAAATAATAAATCTCAAAAAAGATTTTTTTTTCTAGTCGTGTTTATATAAATTGAGTTATACGTAGGTTAATATATACAATAATTTAACAATTATTAATTTAAAATTTCAATCATTACCCGAGAAAAAAAATCAACGTCAATTTGTAGCATTTTTAAATTTTAAATGTGAAAATTTAAATATAGATATTAACGAAAGTATAGTTTATACATATACACATGTAACAAAATACAAAACTCGGTTTCCTATGTACTGAACTATATACTATAAATAAAATATTATATTATATATATTTTTAATTGCTATTTAATTATTATACTGTAATGAAAATTATAGGCTGCAGTTTGTTAGTCGAATCGATAATTTATTTATTTATTTGTTGAATTATGTTGAAAATTCAAACTTCATTGATTAAAAAAATATAAATATTAATTATTTGAAAGGTTGGCTTAAATTATCACTAATAACTCAATATAATGTGAATTAAATAGGTTAAATAGTGATTACCTGAAATAATAAGGCACATAATAGAAATGGAGATGATATAAATTTGTTTTGTGTGTGAATGGAGGAAGATTGTATGGTAGTGGAAAGAATTTCAACGAAATGATGATCAGCATCGTTACGTGGCTGTACTTTCACCCACAGGCCTCAATTTCATCGATTATTTGAAGACGGAACCGATTTTCTCTGTTCTCAATACAGTCCACTCGCCATCCTGTGACGGAGACTGAGAATGGCGGAGGAGAAGCAGAGGCTTAATGGCGGAGTTGTTGGAGGGTCGTTGGTGGAGGTGAATCCGAAGCCAAGTAAAGGGCTGGCATCGAAGGTGACCGATTTGTTGGAGAAGCTGTTTGTGAAGCTTATGTATGATTCTTCAAAGCCTCAGCATTATCTTTCCGGTAATTTTGCTCCGGTTGGTGATGAGACTCCGCCGATTACCGATCTCCCTGTTAAAGGATATCTTCCGGTGAGTTCGGTGTCTCCTAGGGCAATTGTAATCTGCTTATTGATGTGATGTTTGTCAGTGACTTTATTAAAGGATATCTTCCAGGAAGAATCTTTCTATGGTAATAGGAGTGAGGAACCCTCTACCGATTGGTTTTTGTTTATGCATATTGCTGTTGATTCTTTAGACTGATTTGTTGTGAACACTGCTAATGCTTCATATTTTGCAAGTGTTTAAATTCAATCTTAGAATCAAATCAAATATGGCAAGTCCGCTGGTTATGGCAGGCCCTAATACAGTTGAAATCCATATACCGATGGTTAATCAGTTGAGAAAAGAGAGGCCTCATATGAAATTTGAGTCCAAGTCTTGAAGTTCTTGTTTCCTGTTTTAACTCAATCCAATTATACTATCCGAATTGGTGCGACCGTATATCCAGGAGGTTACGACGTAAATTTGGTTAGATTGAGAAAACATAAAAGTTGATTAGATAATCTGAAAACAATGAACTGATACCCTTGAGAGAAATTACAAATTCGCTTGATATGGAGTTAGAAGAATTGATGTTCTATGCTGCAGGATAGTGTAAGAGGAGGATTTTGAACTAGCCTTTTGTTCATTTGTATATGTTTGTGCTAGATTAGTTCTTTGTTTTTGAGCTGTATGTTATTTTTTTTTTCTATACATGGGATGTCATTATTCCTTATTTTGCTTCCTCTAATGTGGAATGTATTATAAACTTACAGGAGTGCTTAAATGGAGAGTTTGTTAGGGTGGGGCCGAATCCGAAGTTTAGCCCCGTTGCTGGTTACCATTGGTATGGCTTGTTAAATCTTAAGCAATTTTGTGCAAATCTTTAGTGCTTGGTTAGATGAAATGTTCCTTATTTGTGTTTTTTTCCCATGTGCAGGTTCGATGGAGATGGGTATGTCACCTTCTACTTCCTGAATCGTCCCATTATTCACTTGCAGCTTACTTAAAGATTACATTCGTTTATGTTTCTGGAACTTGATTAATTTCCACAAGTGAACACTGTTACAATCCTAAATGTGATGGATTCAGCACTAATGTGAGTTTTGAATTGAATGCCTCAATTTTTGTCCCACGGTATAAAATTTGTTCTTTCCCTGTGGAATGTCGTTCGGGGTAACGTTATTCACAAAATTTTGAAGGGTTTTTGGAGTACCATTTTATAACTCTGTAAACTGTAACTAACGATGTTCTCTTCTCATGATTCTTGAACAAGTAGGCCTTCTTGTAGTATGACTCCTAATCATAAATCCTTTTTTGCATTCCCAAAGTCTTATCCCGAAACATTTTCATTATTTTGTTATAATCTGGGAACTATAAAATCAGGGTAGTCCTGTCAGAACTTTAAATCTCATTCAAGATATATCCAAGTCGTAGAGAACATAGTTCTGTTTGAAACATGATATCCATTTAGCTATTATATTTGATTTTTCCTTCTGTTTTACATATTGCCTGGCTTTAAAATATTATTGATATTTCTTTTGCAGCATGATTCATGGATTGCGCATTAAAGATGGAAAAGCAACATATGTTTCCCGTTATGTGAGGACATCACGACTTAAACAAGAAGAATATTTTGGAGGTGCTAAATTCATGAAGGTATACAGCTATTTTGTTCTCCTAGTATGTCGAAGTGAGTTTGGTTGTGGAATTTATTGAGTTGGGATCACAGAAAAACGGAGACACGGATGCTGGTTGTAGAGTGCACCAATAAAAAATGGTGGCAGCCATGGCGGCAAAGGATTTTAGGGTTTTAGAGATGGCTAGAGTTTACCTGTTGGGATACCATCTTAAATATAGGAGACACTAATGAGCGTATATTGACGTATTAATTCTTTACTGTTATTGGGTTCTTTGTTTTACCTCATGCCATAATGTAGGATATTGTATAATTAGTTTCAGGAGTGATGAACTTGAAAATTTTAATTGACTGCTGTTAACTTTTGTTGTCATTTCCAGATTGGTGATCTGAAAGGGTTCTTTGGGTTAGTAATGGTTAACATGCAAATTCTGAGAGCAAAGTTAAAAGTGTTGGATGTATCATATGGAACTGGAACAGGTAGGATTTCTTTTTCTTTTTTTTTTTTTTAATTTTTTGTTTGTTTGTTGTTATCCTCGTCGCGACTACATGATTAGGTTTTTGAGTGCCACCAGTGTTAAATTTTGTGCATGATATTTATCATTTTTGACGTTGTGAAATCCTCCATATGATGGAGATATACTCGAGTGGGGTATCCCGAAAAGCTCAAGCTTAATCCTTTTCATTTGTTAACCACTGATAATAATGTAGGCGTCTCTATTTTATAATATGATGCAAATATGCATTAGCTGATTTTACTGCTTTCCTTTGTATGGAACTTAAGTTTTAATTGTCTGAAACTGATTATCAATAACTTTTCTAGGTAACACGGCTCTCATATATCACCATGGGAAGCTGCTAGCACTTTCGGAGGGAGATAAACCTTGTAAGTTTACATTCTCTCTATCAACTTCAGATATCGTCTCCTCAAACGTCAGTTTAAAGATCTTGATGGCGAAAGGAAAGGTCGCCTCAAGTGTCCTCCCCCCATCCCCACTGAATAACGAAAATAGAAGGAAAAAAATCGTTGAGTAGCCGGTTTTGTGTAATGTAGATGTTATAAAAGTGTTGGAGGATGGAGATTTACAGACACTTGGTCTGCTGGATTATGACAAGAGATTAACGCACTCCTTCACTGCTCATCCAAAGGTTGATCCAGTCACCGGTATAAGCATCCTAAAAGACTACCACTAAATTTGTTGAAATATGATGAAGTAATCTGTGCTGATCAGTTTCCTGCATGCAGGCGAAATGTTTACATTTGGTTATTCCCATACACCACCATATGTTACTTACAGAGTTATTTCCAAGGATGGCCTCATGCATGACCCAGTACCAATCACAATTCCAAACCCGGTCATGATGCACGACTTTGCGATTACTGAAAATTATGCAATTTTCATGGATCTTCCTTTATATTTTAAACCAAAGGTATGGGACTTATTTAAAATATTTTGTTATTAACTTTATATTATCAATCCTGATAACTCATGCTACTGAATTACGAAGTAATCCATTGCATGTAAACAAGCCAAGACATAACTAGTGGCATAAATTATTGAAGCCAGCCTCATCTCCCAAACTCAAGTTCAGGAAATTGGTGTCTTTCCCCTTCTTTTTTTCCATTTGTAATTTCTACATATGTTGTTATCTTATGATAGGCTGGCCTGCAGCATCTGATGCTACCAACATTCCCATAGTTTGCTTTTACAAATTCACCCCCGTGTTCCATTTCCTGCCAATGGTATTATAAGAAAGCAAAAGGAATGTACACAACATAGAAAAGTAAATTTCCCATTAATAATCTCGTATGAGAATCAATTCATTCTTGGAAAGGTATTTCCACTCAAATTTAGAAATAGTTAAAGGACGACATAAAGAAAAGGAACAAGTTATCCTGAAAAATCTCTCTAAAGAACCAAATGTGACTAAACGAAAATGACTCCTTTAATCGTGCCTGGGGGAATTTTGAGGATTTTTTTATTCATCTTTATTCATATGAAGGACTTTCAACTTTTATTTCCGTCATATACTTCTCTTCAGTTAGATAGACTGTTCATACATATGTTGTTTTATTGGATTCCAATTCATTTATTTGCATCATGGTGGTTAAATCCTGAACGTCTTAATCTTATGGTTGGTCATATTATAATTAACAACTTGTTAACTTTCAGGAAATGGTGAAAGAAAATAAGTTAATTTTCACATTTGATGCTACAAAAAAAGCTAGGTTTGGTGTGCTTCCGCGATATGCAAAAGATGACTTGCTTATGCGATGGTTTGAGCTTCCAAATTGTTTTATATTTCATAATGGTGAGTACTTGTGCTACCCATGTCTTTGAAAGCAAGAAATATTTCTGGCATGCTGATCCATTTGTGTTATGAATTGCTAAATTACAATCTTAAATATCGATTTCATTACGAGTACTTCAACGAGTGGTAATGGAAAAAATTCATGTGATTGGGAAATTAGAGATTTTATCTGTGGTTCTATCTTTGTAGCATTTCCTCGGATGGATCATTCTTCGACTCATTTTCTGTTGGAAATTACTAGGTTTTCTGTTACTCATGTTGTGTATGGGTGCTTTTATATGATTACAATTGGACTTGATGCAAGATTTAGTTCTTTGATTTGTCTTTTTCATTTATGGCCTGAGCTTTGAAGGGTTCTACCTTATTTTTTCCCTGAAAATTTGTACCTTCTAGTCATTATTGTAATCTGCTTATTTGACTTATTAAATAGACTGTATATTTGTCTTACTCTTTCTCTTTTCATTATTTATGTTGTATGCTTCTTCTTAGCTAATGCTTGGGAGGAAGGAGATGAAGTAGTTTTGATTACATGCCGGCTCGAGAATCCAGACTTGGACATGGTCAGTGGGTCTGTTAAGGATAAGCTTGAGAACTTCTCAAATGAGCTGTAGGACTCTAATCCATTTCTACAAATGAAGAAAAGTTCTTGATGTGGCTGTGATATTTCTAATTATTTTTCCATCTATCAGGTATGAGATGAGATTCAATCTTAAATCTGGTTTATCTTCACAGAGGAAACTCTCGGAATCTGCTGTAGATTTTCCTAGAGTGAATGAATGCTACACTGGCAGGTATTTTAATTCCCTTTTCTTCTAGTATTTGTAAAAAGAATATCGGCTCAAATCCATGGGGATATATGAAGAGATCATCCAATTTTGGAGTAAGAAAAGCTTGAACTAAAGGACATCTCTTTCGTTTGCAATTTTCCAATTATAGCACTAGAACCCCATTAGATGACATCTTCTATGAGATCTCACATCGATTGGGGAGGAGAACGAAACATTCTTTACAAGGGTGCGGAAACCTCTTCCTATCAGACGCGTTTTAGAAATCTTTTAGAAACCTTGAGGGGAAGCCCGAAAGGGAAACTCCAAAGAGGACAATATCTCCTAGCGTTGGGTTTGGGCTATTACATCTTCAGAAACAACATTAGCCGTAGGGGAATTTTTGTTCTATTCCTTTGAATATCCGAGTAATTAACAGTTTGAAATGGGATACCATGCATTCAAAATTTGCATTTACAGTGTTTTAGCGACAGCATTGCATGTCATCTACTGCAGTTAGCAATTCGGATGATTCTCGTTATCATTTTCTTATTCGCACGTTCCTTTTTGTTTTTCTGGCCTTGATGAACTGGATTCCTATCACATGGAATTGATGATGATGATGTACTCTGTATGCAATCAGGAAGCAACGATATGTATATGGAACTACACTGGACAGCATTGCAAAAGTCACGGGGATTGCTAAATTTGATCTGCATGCTAAACGTGAAACTGGAAGAACGAAGATTGAAGTTGGAGGAAATGTTCAAGGCCTGTATGACCTTGGACCTGGTAGATTTGGTTCTGAAGCTATCTTTGTTCCTCGTATACCTGGCACCACTTCAGAAGAAGATGATGGCTACTTAATATTATTCGTACATGATGAGAATACTGGGTAAATGTTTTCCTCTTCTATTATATCGTTAGTTTTGTGTCATATGTATTTATATGTATCATACGAGTAGTAGCTGGAATGCGGTTTGCTTTCTTAGATATCCTATTATTGAATAGCTGTTATCGAACGCCTTACTGTTTAGAAAGTTTAGTTCTATAGTGAGATCCCATATTGGTTGGAGAAGGGAACGAAACATTCCTTATAAGGGTGTGGAAACCTCTCCCTAGTAGACCCGTTTAAAACCTTGAGGGGAAGCCCTTGAAAGGAATGCCTAAAGAAGACAATATCTGCTAGCGGTAGGCTTAGGCTGTTACAGAGTTTTATAATTCACAGCCTTTGAATTTGCATTACAATGCAAGTTGGCAGTTTTACCGAATACCTGTGATGAATCAAATTAAGTTTATTTGGTTAAAGAGGAGGACAATAATTTTCATTGTTACCTACAGAAAATCTGCGGTGAATGTCGTGGATGCCAAAACTATGTCATCCGAGCCCGTTGCAGTTGTTGAATTGCCACACAGAGTTCCATATGGGTTTCATGCCTTCTTTGTATCAGAGGTTAGTGTCAAAATCATTGCATTCAAAGCCATGTGTGTCATTTTGGATTATTTAGTCACAGATTCACGATCACTAGCTAAAATGTCGCCCAACGACGAGTCATTTCTAACTAGGATTCCGTATCCTCAAGATGGTGGCTCTTCGGGTTCACCGTTCTTGGGTTGGGTTAGATTACCTTAGAACTAGAAGTACTCTATTAGTTTTTGGCATTCCCTTATTTCGGTTTCGTGCTTTTACGTTCAATCTGAGCAGGAGCAACTTCAAGAACAAGAAAGGCTTTGACTGACCATACCGTTATTTTCGGGACGAAAGAGGACCTGAAGAAGACAAACGAACAACTGTTAGCATTTAATATAGTATTCTTTTATCTTGAAATAGTTTTACCTCTGCTTGTTTTCTTGTGACGAACTTCTTACATACTGTGCTTCCTCCTCCCTCCAAGACCTTGAAGTAAAAACTTGCACTTATGAATAATATGATGATAAAAAGCTGTCTTGCAGTGAAAAATGAATCTCTTTAATGCCCATCACCTTCTGTTCTTATGTATTAGCTTCGTTTGAGGTTCATATGCAAGATTTAATGAACTCTTTTGCTTACGAAAATTTTCAAATATACAGATGAGATGAATGGACGAACTACTCTCCACAGAATATGAAATATTGGCTTTCTGCTTCCTTCTTTTATTATATCAGTGGGTGAAACAGAAAAACGATGGTTTTATTTGACCGTCTTGAATCTAGCAAAAGCACATATTAGAGATGCCATGCATGTAATAACGATTTTACTAGTGCGAGAGACGGAGTAAGGGAAGATGAAAGAGGTTCTATAATTTAATGTCATGTAAGTCCAGAAATATGAAAAATTATAGCCTCAAACATGCACACAAAGTTGAATAGATACAACACCCAGATGCACATAAATTAAGTTACAAGAGTCTTCACACTAAATTTTTTTGTTTATCTGAGACACGTTCAGGATTAGAACTGCATACGTAATGGAAGAGGTAAATTGAAGAGGAGAGAAATAGAAGCGGGTGTACCACATTTTTTTTGTGTGCTTCATTTCTTCATCCTCTTCCATCTCACCTCAGAGTACACCTACTAAAGCCAAGAATGAATTGCCTGAGAAACACCACCAAAAGCGGTTTTCTTCCAAGCAGAACGGGGGCTAATCCATCCACTTCCAACCAGCAACAGAGCCTCACATGAATCAACAGTCATACACTGAATCTTCAAGTTTTCTGCACTGAAATGGTTAAAACAGTGTCGGAAAAGAAGCCCCATTTGCCCATCAAGAAACCTTCAATTGATGGGGATGGCCCTCTGTGGAGCCCCATTCACCTGCATGCTTTCATGTGGCTGATCGAGATGACCTCCCTCGACGTCAGCAAGTTGTGAAGTGTAAGTGGATATGCCATGGCCATTCAATTTTCCGTTGAAGAAAGCACGTGTTATCTGCAGATTTTGAGTCATGAACTCTTTGTCCTCCTCATTAAGCGTATCCTTGATTCCATTTTCATCAGCCCCCATGTATTTTGATCCAGCCTCGTTGACAGGTTTTGTTGAATGGTTTGTACCAGAATTGATACCTTCCTCCCTATCTGTATTGGAAATAACATTGTTGGGTTTTTTGGTATTGAGGAAACGTCCTCCACTGCCTCTTGCTCGTCTCATAGCATGGAGGTGTCTGGATTCATGAAGATATGGCTGCACAAAATGGATTAGAGTATGCAGAAAAGTAACAATGTGATACAACTACGATGAAATGTAATACCTTTCTACTTTTTATCACTTTCTTCTCAAGCTCAGCTTTNATTTAATATAGTATTCTTTTATCTTGAAATAGTTTTACCTCTGCTTGTTTTCTTGTGACGAACTTCTTACATACTGTGCTTCCTCCTCCCTCCAAGACCTTGAAGTAAAAACTTGCACTTATGAATAATATGATGATAAAAAGCTGTCTTGCAGTGAAAAATGAATCTCTTTAATGCCCATCACCTTCTGTTCTTATGTATTAGCTTCGTTTGAGGTTCATATGCAAGATTTAATGAACTCTTTTGCTTACGAAAATTTTCAAATATACAGATGAGATGAATGGACGAACTACTCTCCACAGAATATGAAATATTGGCTTTCTGCTTCCTTCTTTTATTATATCAGTGGGTGAAACAGAAAAACGATGGTTTTATTTGACCGTCTTGAATCTAGCAAAAGCACATATTAGAGATGCCATGCATGTAATAACGATTTTACTAGTGCGAGAGACGGAGTAAGGGAAGATGAAAGAGGTTCTATAATTTAATGTCATGTAAGTCCAGAAATATGAAAAATTATAGCCTCAAACATGCACACAAAGTTGAATAGATACAACACCCAGATGCACATAAATTAAGTTACAAGAGTCTTCACACTAAATTTTTTTGTTTATCTGAGACACGTTCAGGATTAGAACTGCATACGTAATGGAAGAGGTAAATTGAAGAGGAGAGAAATAGAAGCGGGTGTACCACATTTTTTTTGTGTGCTTCATTTCTTCATCCTCTTCCATCTCACCTCAGAGTACACCTACTAAAGCCAAGAATGAATTGCCTGAGAAACACCACCAAAAGCGGTTTTCTTCCAAGCAGAACGGGGGCTAATCCATCCACTTCCAACCAGCAACAGAGCCTCACATGAATCAACAGTCATACACTGAATCTTCAAGTTTTCTGCACTGAAATGGTTAAAACAGTGTCGGAAAAGAAGCCCCATTTGCCCATCAAGAAACCTTCAATTGATGGGGATGGCCCTCTGTGGAGCCCCATTCACCTGCATGCTTTCATGTGGCTGATCGAGATGACCTCCCTCGACGTCAGCAAGTTGTGAAGTGTAAGTGGATATGCCATGGCCATTCAATTTTCCGTTGAAGAAAGCACGTGTTATCTGCAGATTTTGAGTCATGAACTCTTTGTCCTCCTCATTAAGCGTATCCTTGATTCCATTTTCATCAGCCCCCATGTATTTTGATCCAGCCTCGTTGACAGGTTTTGTTGAATGGTTTGTACCAGAATTGATACCTTCCTCCCTATCTGTATTGGAAATAACATTGTTGGGTTTTTTGGTATTGAGGAAACGTCCTCCACTGCCTCTTGCTCGTCTCATAGCATGGAGGTGTCTGGATTCATGAAGATATGGCTGCACAAAATGGATTAGAGTATGCAGAAAAGTAACAATGTGATACAACTACGATGAAATGTAATACCTTTCTACTTTTTATCACTTTCTTCTCAAGCTCAGCTTTGGCACGCGACTGTCTTCTCCTCAGGATACCATGATATTGCTTTGCATTTACATAAACGGGTTCTTCTTCCATTTCAAGGGGTAAAGGCATCCTAGCATGGTGAAGTCCATAAATATGAGGAAACTGCAGGAAAATCAAGCATAATCATAATTCTTGAACAGTTGATCGGCAAGTACAAAAAAATGATGCCCCTCGTAGGAATTGCAAGGTGGCAAATTTCTTTGCAAAGAAAACTGTACATAAGAAACAATGCCCGACAGCGAGGGGCGTATTTAACTTCTATTCATATATAAACTTGTTTAAATCATATATCATCAAACACAAATGGTTAATCTAAACTGACATAACTTAGTGGATAAGACATCAATTAACATCTCAAAAATTGATGATTTGATCCTCAACCTTGCAACTAAACGACATATTCAAGTAAATCAGAGCATACCGTTGACTGTGGTCCATTAGAAGTCAGCATTTGGCAATATTGTGCATCTGAAAAAGGATATGATGTCAAAACCTGCAAATGGAGATACTTGAAGTCCTTTTTGTATCCAGCTAACAGGGAAGCAAAGTCTAAAAAGTCAAACATCTAGGTACACTACTCATGTTTGTTTCTTTTCATAGACATTGGTTTCAGAGATAGACAGATAAATCTTACAATTGAGTGGCCAACAAGTTCCATCTGGGAATTTAGATCAAGGCGTTCGCCCACAGGTGGGGATGTAGAAAACGGAATGTACTTGAGATGCTGAACTTCTTTCCCAATATTTTCATCTAAATCAAGAACAGGTTCAATATATCGCTTAAATTGTGTATTCTTAGTCAAATATATAGAATTAATAACAATTATAGCAATGAATCTTATACCATTTGCTTGTGACTGCGTTCCTCCACTGCTAACAGTATCGTTCAGGTAATCTGCAGAAGCTGTTTTGGTAGCATCTTCACCTGCGATGGTATTGTTCCCAACTCCATGCCACCAAGCCTCAGAGTATTTGGTCGATTGTACCAAATACTTCGACCCATCAACTATTTGTTGGTCTACATTTTCTGGTTTTGATGGCATCGTTCAAAACTTATCCTGTCACCGTAAAAGGGCGAAAATTAGAAAGAACACAAAAGCAAAATAATTCACTCCTACTTATACCACACCGCAGCATCAGGGGATTCTCAACATAATCGAGTCTGCTTTAAAGAAAGACTTCGGAGACATCGAGTGTTTTACTTATTAAGCTCATCGGAAGATTGAAGCACCTAAACTTTGATTAGGATACAATATTTCCCAGTTCTGAGCAACCTGGAATTCCTAGCATCCCTAAATCATTGAAAGAACTCCAGCATGCTAGATGGAGGATTATTTAATACCGACAAAAACTTATCAGAGATTCATATAGCTCATCTACAATACATTACGGGGGCTTCAAGATAATATAATAAGAGATACTAAATTATGGCGAGAAAATAACATGTTAAATACAGTAGATATTCGTTACAAACTACAGCTATCGCTTCCATTTACTCTATACAAACTTCAACCTACTTCAATCGCTGCAATTTCCATAGATCCAAAACAGAGGCACTACAAAGATCTTTCTCCGGTTGCCGAAAAGCATGCAGCAAATAAGCTAGAGATCGAGAAATAAAAAAGGAAAAAAAGAAGACGAAATCCAGTAGGTTTATAATCACTACGGAGAAATTAGTAACTCAACAAGACGATAGCTAGTTCAATTTCTCAGCCTATTCGAGTCGACGATAACAAGTTCAGAATCACTTCTGCAATCGAACTCCCGTATGTTCTCCTCATTCATAAACTCAAAATTCGAACAGTTTTTCTTATACTTCATCATTCCGACGCTACTAGATGAAAAACAAGCACAAATTCCTCAAGAGAAATGGAGCCTTAATGACAATCATGCTCCGATCAAAATACCGATTGTAAGCAGCAAAATCAAAGACAAGCAGCAGCAATTGCAGGAAGACAACTTACAACTGCGATGTGATTACGAAAGAGACGATCGTACCCTAGGGAGCTTTAGGTTGAAGGTCGCTCTGGTCTTCTAGCTCAGTTCCATGACTCTCTCTCTCTCTCTCTCTCTCTCTCTCTACCTCGCTCGCTCGCTGCAGTGGCTATGGAATACGACAGAGAGAAGGAAATTAAAAATGAAAACGAGGAAAAACTTTAAAATTAAAAATTATTGAATTAAGAAAGAACCGAGAGTCAATAAATTTATGGTAGTTTATACAGTTAATTTATTCCTTTCCCTCCATAAATTCCAACAACCATCTCTAATTTCATTAAAATAATTTTTTACATAAAAATAAATTTGACTAATGACCAAATTAACCCTTAAATATATTTTTTTTTTCTAAAATTCATAAATTTCAATTAAAAAAAAAAATAGCTCTATCGACGTTTTTCTCTAGAATTTTATTATATGTTTTATAATTCATTGACCCACGAGATAAATATTTTTTTTATAATATTTGAAGTAAAATTTTATTATAAGATTGAATTGGAGTACTTTAAAATTTTAAGGTTAATACTGAAAAATTTACGAGTAATATTTATTTTCTTTAAATACTATATTTTTTATACCGATGGTTCAAATAAATTGATAGATAGAATAATAAAAAAAATATTTATTTCAAATATTTAGATTATGTTTCTTTAGCTTTACATTAAAAATTCATTTTAATTTTGAATTAAATTAAAAAGCAAAAGTTAAAACTAAAAGAGTTAATTATGAAAATTATGGTAAAGAAAATAAAATAAAAAAATAAGAATATATTTTTAAAAAATAAAAATAAAAAAATTGATGATTGCTTCTCACAAAGGACACAATTGGTAATCCAATTGTGTCACCTTTAAGGAAGAACCGGATAAAGATATTTATTTTAGAAATACAAAAAGAAGTGGGACTTTCCAACCAATTGACGAAACTAACCTTTCCATTATTTTAGGGATTTATTCTATTAATTCTTTTTAATTATATATACTTCGTTCAATTAAATTTTTATTTGCAAAATATTTTCATTTCATTATTTTCTTACATTTTCCAAACAATAATTGAACTATTTTATACCCAAATTTGTGATTTAGTAAATTATTTTAAAAAGAAATTTATATTTTCATCAGTTTGGACTATTAAAAATATATTATTATATTATTATAAAATAAAATTTATATTTTATATGGTTTTCAAATATCAACCAATATTGGTCTATTAAGTATTTTTTTAAATGTGGAAAAAAATAGTTATTGGTCGTTGGACAATTACAATTCCAAAAATGGCCAATTTGTAGATATTTTAATTTGGAGAATGATATCAGCAAGGGTAGTTTGGTCATTTTGTCCTCCAAAAAGTGACCAATGGGAGTAGAACCTTTTACACATTCCCAACTTCCATATTTTAAAACCAAAAAAATATATATATTATAATAATTAAAGGAAATCTTTGGAAGACGTGAGAAGTTAACAGCCGTACGATTCTACTGAATGCCATTACGTGTCACAATCAAAAAGGTTGGAGGTCCACCTCTGACGATAACACGTCAACTCCATTTCAAAAGGCCCTAAACGACGTACTGACGGAGCCGTATTGAGCCGTTAGGGGAACGTCAGTGGGACGTTTGTGGCTTTATGATAAGGTAGCACGAAAACTTCGTGCTATCAAATGCATGAGAGCCACGTAAGGAAGGTGAGTGCCTAAAGTGACGCCACGTTTCATGAAATTAGTGGATGAAGTCAACGTGGCGTTATGTGGAGGCATGGAATTCTGAACTCCGATTTGTATTAAAAAATTATAATTTTTCTAATTGGTCCATCATATGTTTTTTTCAAAGGAATTTCACTATTTTTAAGATATAATAATATAATATAATATAATATATATATATATATATATATATATATATATATATATATATATATTTTTTTTTTTT